>NW_027187419.1:99545303-99583649 GCF_028583685.1 Petaurus breviceps papuanus
TCTCTCTCTCTCTCTCTCTCTCTCTCTCTCTCTCTCTCATGTCTATCCCCGGCCAAGAATTTCAGGAAGACAGGACTTACTTGTAGGGCGCCGGTTGGGGGGGTTGGAGTCTGGCCCTGGGTTGGAAGGGGAGAGAGAGAGAGAGAGAGAGAGAGAGAGAGAGGTCTCAGATAGGAATGTGTGGATATCCATATAGATTTACGGTTCTGGAGTCTGGAAGATCGGGGCAAGCGGTTTGTTTTATTGTGTGATTTATTTTGACATAAAAGTATCTGGGTCTAGGAAAAAAAGGTGAGAAAAGCTGGGAGTCCCTAAGGGAAATCAAGAACATTTCTGTCTCTAGAATTCGTTGAGCCAGGAGCTGGCCTCCCTCCCCTTCCCCCAGCCGTCCTCCCCACCCCTCTAGCTCTTCGTTAGGAGGTCTATAATCAGCGGAAATTTGGGCTTTAATTGCAGCTTTTCGAAAACCCTGTATCCCTAATTGCCCCAAATTTGCATCGAGCTATTGAAGTGTGAGGGGAACGCAAGGGATGGGGAAGGTGGAAAAAATCAGTTGTAGTTCTGCCTTGACAATTCAGACAATCAATTAGCGTTGGGTTTTTTTTTTTTTTTTCAATAGGAACAGAGGGTGTAATCATTATGAACGAATTAAATGAGGAGCTTGCAAGGGCGGGGACTGGTAGAGAATGGTCTTTCTGGGACAGATTCAGAGAAACCTGCCCAAGTACTTCTCATTGAGAGGGACAGAAATCTGTCTAAAGGATGGCTATTCTGGAAAAAGGAGGAGGACGGAAAACAAAAACCCTAATGAAAGGGCAGCAATCCAACCAAAAGAGGATTGTTTCCAAACACACCCCTCCCCTATCCCTGTTCGAGGTTCACCTTAACCTCTTCGCCCCGCCCCCGTCCCCCTTCAATCCCATTGTGGTTTAAAATAGGATTAATTTTCCTGGGGTCTGGAGGATAAAGATAGCTATTTAAATGCCCCCAGCCCAGTTATCCCTTTCCATCCGATTCCCTTCTCTCCCCCCTCCATCCTTACCCCCCCCCCAACTTGATATATAATTACTCTCATAACAAAGAGAAGAGCCCTCCCTGTCGGGCGGGCAGGCTCATCTCCCCGCTCCAGCGCTCCAGTGCCACGGCTCTGGGCCAATGGATTGGGAGGAGGGGGGCGGGGAACGGGAGGAATGCAGGAAGGTGGCTTTTGTCTTTTTGCTTCAAGATTTGTTTATTTTTACTCTTCATTACTATCTTCTTTGCTGCTAGATTCAGTTTTCCCGCTTATAGTCTATTTATTCAGGACAATCTCTACCTCCCGTCATGCCTTCCCCCTTTTTTTCCTCGTTCCATGCTCTTTTATTTCCTAGACTAGTTTCTTTCTTCCTCCTCCTATACCTTCCCAGGATTCCTCTCAAATTTTTTTTTTTGGTGCTTGTTGAGTTTGGGTTTAAGCCCTTGCAATTTTTGTTGTTCGGTCGTACTAGCCCATATTTCCACAAAGAGATTTTCTGAGCATTCAAGGCCAAGGCAAAAAGATATTAAAACCGAGGGCCAAATCTCTGAAGATGCCTAAAGAATCGGCAGAAACAGGCAGAGGTGTTTGGTTTTTTTCCTTGTTTGTCCTGCTTTGAGGCTGATCCCCAATCCAACCCATGCCCTACACACCCACAGTTTCATCCTGGCATAGCACAGACTGCAATTCCCTCTTCCAGGGGACACACAAAGTGATAATAGGATCGTAGTCTGTCACTTTCACAAACCCGAGCCAGTATTCCAGTTACAGACTGCCATCTCCCTCTATCTCTAATTACCCAGCTTTCAATGAAAGGGCCTTTTGTTTGTTTGTTTGTTTATCCCTGGCAGGGACATGGGGGGGGGAAGGGGCAGGCAATGTATTCCTTTTCTGTCCCTCAGCCCATCCCACCCCCACCAAGCCCATTTTCTCCCACTACTACCAAAAGCCTATAGTGACCACAATTATTCCTTGATTCTCCAGATCTTGACTTTTCGGTCTCCAAAAGAAGTTCTTTCCATCTCCTTTCATTCTTGTCCTCCTTTCCTTAAAGTATGTTACTCCATTTGACCCTAGGGCAAAGAGACTTGCCAAACAGAAACACTTAAAGCATTCCTCCCACTTCTGCTTGTTCTTCACTATAATCTTGTCTCTCGGAGTGTATATCAATAATGAATGCCATTTCCTTCTTTCTCACCTTTTCCTTTGCCCTTTTGGGTCATCTGGCAATGATTACTGTCCCCATTATCTCTGACAACATTAATACACACTGGTTGAGGAACTAGGAATGCATGAAAATGAAAGAAATTTGGAGACATAAACTGGAGCTCCATGAGCACTAAACAAAATGCTTACAAGGTTTGGTTCCCTGATTCCCCTTCTACTTGAAAACAAGGCTGAGGCTGGGGTAGACACAAGGCAAGATAAAGGAACCTTAAAACATTCCACAACATGCTGACATCAGTGAGATTAAAGTGTCCCCAACCTAAACCCCACTGGAATTCCTTTTCTTTACCTTCCTACCCTCTTCCACCTACCCACCCCTTTTCCATAGACTATACTCTGGAGCAAATACACAATGAAACCTGGTCCAGGAAAATGGGGATGAGGATTGGAGGCAGGTGGGTTAATGAGGAAGAAGGTTGGAAAGTGGGAAAATGGGGAAAGGGATCTGAGGCACACTAATGTGTTTCTGACTCCTCAGTCCAGCTGAAGGGCAGTCATGCAAGCCCTATCATCTAGTCAAATACTATTTTTCACCCAATTAATTCCTGAACTCTTCTGCGACCCCATTTCATGCCAGTTTATTTTAAGCTGCCACTCTGCTGGAGACCTGCCAGGAAATTATGAGATGTTTAGGTCCCAGATGCCTTTTTGTTCCTTTGCTGGACTGATGTGAGGGCCTTTTCACATCTGCTGGACTGAAACAAAGGGCTTCTAGGCTGCTCTGGTTTTCTCTACTTGCTCCCCCCCACCACCACCATTGTTCCTGCCCAAGGATCAGTAGCCCACAGTTAGTTTGGAATGCAGATTCCTTTCTGAGTTGTTGGGTTTTTTAACCTTCATTTTATTTCCATAAGGCATTTCCTGGAGATGGCAAAGGAAGTCCAAGCCTGGCTAGAAGAAAGATTAGGGGATAGATTTGGATGCCATCCACGACTTTTGTTTCCTTCTGTAGTAAATCTTGGAAGGGGAGTTGGATTGAATGGGTGTTTTTAAAGCTATATCTCCTTCCAAATCCAAAGAAAGAAACCTCTTCTGTCTTCTCCACTCCAAGGATCCCAGCCCCAATCCTTCTTACCTCCCAAAATTGACTCCGAAGTTTGTTTCTGTATCCTAGTGAATGATTTTTATCTTTCTTTCTAGCTTATGACACCTGGTGCGGGGTGGCCCATGGATGCACGAGAAAACTGGGACTCAAGATATGCGGTAAGAGAAAAGATATGCATCAGAGCTAGATATGGAAGAGAAAACCATAAACCTTGACCCCCAACTTTATTCTATGGACAGTGGTTTATTTTTAATAGGGCTTTAGGCGTAAGGGGAACTCGACTGTTTTGAATCTTCTTTTCTCTCTTTGAAAAACCCCAAGCTGCCATCCACCTCATTGCTTAGGATCAGAAACATTAGCTACACAGGACTTTATGTTTAGAACTGGGACTCTCTCCAAGGTTTTCAGTGAGCCCTCTGCGCCTTCTGCTGGCCCAAGGGCGCCAGTACAGCAAGGTCGCACCCCGGGGCTTCGCTCTCATTCTGCCTGTAGACAGCGGTCCACCTGCGAAACCTGCCTCAAGGAACCAGTATAGCCTGCGTGCTCAGGAAGAAAGACGGCTCCCGGGGCTCTAGTTTCTGGAGGCAACCAACTGCTCAAGAGCTGTTTCCCCTGAGCAGTATTTAACTGGTTTGGCAATAGGCAGGCCGTCGTAAGGGTAATCAAAACATTCAGCGCACCCTTTTGCCTAAAATTTCATGTTCTGCTCTTCTTTCTTCTTCTATCAGGGACCAAGGAGGAATAGATGGTTTTCCACTCTTCTGTGGCCAGAGGGAGGAGTTATCTGTGAAAGGGACGCGTGTCCTAGAAGATGATAGAGAAAAAGGGCTGGGAGCGAGGAAATCTCTGTTGTGGGAGTGGGCAGGGTTGAGGCTACCAAAAAAAAGCGTTGTGCATAGAGAGCCTATTTGGTAAAGCTTTGCAGGGTGGGAGACAGAACCAATCTCGTTCTGTCTGCCTCTGAGATGGAAGGAGCTGTGGAATTATTGAACAGAGGAGGGGAAGCTTCCAAGAGGTGAGGGGATTGGTAGAAATGAACAGGGACAGAGAGGTTATTTGAAGAATCTTGTGGTGACTATTTGAAATAAGTGAAATCTAAAAGAACAGTAAGAGATTTTGTTCGAAGGGAAGACGATTAGCAGCTCCAGCCGAGGAGCGAGATGTTTTTTTCTTCTCTCTGCTACGTTTAGCCGTCTAAAATTCTCAAACCTTATCGGGTCGGAAAATAAGGATCTCCGCAGGGGTAAAGGAGGGAAAAGGTTAACTAGAGATTTATTAAAGAGCAATTCATCGGAGGGCTGGGTGGGTGAGATAGCAGCATTGCCTGTCCTGCTCCCCGGCAGGCACGAAATGGACAGCTAGGAAACAGCCAGACAGCGGATGACGGCATTACAGCTAGAGATCCATTTGGAGATAACAAGCGGCTGCCTTGGCCTTTCTTTTTTGGTTGTAGAACCAGAACCCAACCAGTAATAGGCACCTGGAACATTCAGATCTTCATTCTGTATTTCCAAACCTTCTCCCTTCCTTCCACCCTACTGCCGATGACCAAAATGCACAGTAGTAAGTAATCAGACTTCCCCGATAATCTTCGGACCCCTTTTTTCATATCTTAGAGGGGCAAGAAGGTTTAAGTTGCTTCTTCTCCCTTGGGTGAAGGCGTTTGACACAGAGGGAGATGCTCGGGAAGGGGATAGATAAGACCACACACACACACACACACACACACACACACACACACATACACAAACGTCAAATCAATTTTAAATCAGTCCACTGGTGATGTTTAAGAATAGCGTGGGTTGAGCCTCTACCCCCTTCACCACCCCCGCACCCTCAGTTCTCTTCTGACTAGATTCGTAAAGATTTAAGATTATAGGAGAGGCGGTCAGGTAGCCTACAATTTTTAATTCTCGTCAATCTTACATACTTGCCCCCCCCCCCCCAACTCGGTCTGGGTGTTGGAGCATGGCGAATAGGGAGAGGTGGCAGAGGCTCGGAGGAGAGGAAACTCGAAGAGCTAGTTGCTTTGTTCTATAAATAGCCCCCTCCCCCCAATCTGAGTTTAATGGGCCGTTACGCCTAGGGTCCCTTCGGCGACTGAAGCGCCCGACGTCTCTGCTGTCATTTTAATGCAGCCCGGCAAGCAGAACTGATCGAGTAACGCACGGCCGCCCGCCAGCCCGGAGCTCTGGCCCCCGCCCTCGAAGTAAGGGAAATGGGGGTGGGGGAGACTCAGTGGACGTAGGGAATAGCCAGAGGAGGGAGTGGAGGGGAAGAGAAGCCCACTTTCACTAGCAAAGCACTTTGTGAGCCTTAAAGCTCCAAATACTTGTGAATTATCTTTACCAAATCAAATCAGTGTCCAAAGGGTTGCTTTTTCCCCTCCTCAGAGGGTCAGATTCACTATGTAACAGGGAAAGCAGGAGGAAAACAAATTGGATTAGACTCCAGCCCATCCCCTTTAGCCGTGTCACTGATTGCACAGCATTCACTTCTGCCCAGCTTTCGAGTGGGAGCCTATGACCATCCCGACAGACTCGCCAGGGCCAGCCTAGCACGGTGGGAAGGTGATAGCTTAAAGCAATTTCTTTAAAAGAAAGAAAGAAAAAAGTCCTGGGGTACAGAATCATCTGTAGTAATAGAAACATGACGGAAACTGAGCCTGCTTAGATAAGGTGTCTAAGAGAAACACCAGACACCCTCTGATCCCTGGTTAGCTGATGGGGAGAGGGGCGGTGCTCGGGGCACGCTGGACAAGCGCAGTTGGAGAACACAGGAGTCCATTACTGCAATTAAGTCCTCCCTCCCTTCTCTGCGGGAGGTCCAGGACTTTAGCGGACGAGTCTGGCTGAAGCGTGCCGCGCTTAGAGATCCTTGTCCTGGGGATTCATTTGATTTCCTATCCCTCAGAAGCTCTTGTAATTTCGAGATAGCACAAAAAAGCATAGAAGAGTCACAGAGCCCAGCGCTGGGGGTGTGTGTGTGTGTGTGTGTGTGTGTGTGTGTGTGTGTGTGTGTGTGTGTGTGTGTGTGTGGTGTGTGTGTGCTTGCTCCCGAGCTTGTGGGAGCGAGTGCCTCCAGTATGGGAGGGGGAGAGGACGGTGTATGTGTAAAAGGAAAATTACCTTTCGAAAATAGCCATTGAATTTAAGATAGTTGGTTGGAATAGGAAGAGAGGGAGGAAGGAAAGAGATAATTAAGTTAGTCTGATAGCAAAGAAAAGACTAGTATTCGTATTTTAAATAATTTTTAGATTTTGTATTTCGTTTATCAAATTGAAGAAGGGGAAGTTCCCACAGAAGTAGCCTTGGTTTCCGGGAGAGTTTGGGGGCAAGAAGATCAGGGCTAAAATCTTACTCCTAACAATTGAATAGTAGTATGACTCTGAGCAAGCCAACGAACCTCTATCCCTAGGACAACTCCTCAGGACTTACCCGCTTAGAAATTAAGTGACTAGAAGGATTTGCCGTCTGCATTAGTAGAGAGAGTTCCAACACAATTCGTTATGCTGATGAAATTCCAGATCCGAAGATAATTGGACATTTAAATCCACGGAGGGTACAGATGCTTCCAACATTCTCTCATTCGTTTGACAAACATTTGTGAATATTTGCATTCATTTGCCCTCTAAACTGATTGAAACCTCTTACTTTAGGGATGAAGAAACAGGCTCAGGGAGTTTATGTGACTTATCCAGGGTCACAAAGATAGTACGCAATATAGTTCAGATTTAAACCCAGATTCTCTGCATTCAAATCCAGTGCCACACTACAGCACTCCCTCTCAAGTGTTTGCCTTCAAGATTGTGTCATTTCACCCCTTTGGCTGCCAAATGCTCTCTCAAGCAACCCATTTTCTTTCACTTCCTAACCCAGTCCCCTCCCTCATTCTTGACCTTTTTCTTCCTGACTTAGGAGTCTATCTCAACTCCTCAGGTCATTGTAGGCCAGGATGCTATCCCTAGCTGCCCTGTCACCCAGAGCCATCTCGTGGGTGTCCAGCTGCCCTAGCCTAAGCTGGACATAGGACTGAATTTGGGAGATTAATCCAATGGAGCACTGGAAATAGGCTTCAAGTGGAAGGATTGGGTGGCTGGCTTTCCCATCTTCTGCTAACTTTACTCTCAAGAAGAGGTGTCTTCACCTCTTGGCCCCAAAGTCCTCTTCCTTCCTCTTTCTCTCCCCTTAATTCCCTCAAAGCTTCCAGGGAGACTCATCTCTAGGACTCTGCTGGGTCACCCTCCTCCAATGCCAGACCCATCAGTTATGGGTTTGGTCCTAGGGAGATTAGACATCCAGTCTACTCAGATAGCAAGCCTCCAGGCAGGGATACAAATACCCAAAAAGGAGCCTATCATGTATGTAACATGTATACAGTACAATGGAAAGAGCATTGGACTAAGAATCAGGAGACTTGGGCTGAAATCCCTGTTCTGTCACCTCCTAGCTTTGTAATGTTGGATGTCACTTAACCTTTCTGGGTTTCAATTTCCTCTTATGTAAAATGGGGAGAATGTTATCTTTAAGACCCATTCTAACTGTAAATCTATGACTCAAAGTGACTAAATACATCAATAGCAGTCATAGCATGCAATTAGGAAAAAGCCAGACTAACTCATTCTTTTTTATAAGGATACCTATAACTATGAAAAAGTGGGCTCAGTGCCACACACTTACAAGAGAATGAAAGTCATAGGTCTCTTGTACACCTTTTCCTCCTCCACTTCTGCCTCTGGAACCCCTGGGAGCAAAGCCATCAGAATGAGACAGGTTCAGGCTGGTGATAGTGGTATTTCTGGAAACCAAATATATCGATTAGGTTCTTTGAATTAGTGGAGGGTGGCAGGGGCAGTAAAAGGAAATAGCACAACTGCTGAAAACCAAACTGAGCTTCACTTTTGTCCCCAGGTCCACCACCCTCGCCCCCAAGGTGGGGGTAGAGATTGACTATCACTCAGGACCTTGTTTTCCATCTCTCAGTTTCCCAGAGATAGAAGGTCATCTAGGCAACTTCATGACCTATCTAGGTGTAGCAGCAAGCACCCCAAGCGTCCTCAGGGTTTGCAGCTACCACAGGTTCTTGGATCTGCTTTGCTAAAGGAAAGCAACTCAAAATGGGTTAACAAGCTTACTTTAATCAGTCAGACATATATCGTTTACCTTATTCAGGAGAAAAGGTCAGCACCCTGAATCTCAAAGTATACAGGCATAATTATCAAGACAGAAACATCAAGTAGACAGATTTCCAAACTGTCCAACCATTACATCCATACCCAGTCAACATCTGGGTTTCCACATTCTGGGTTTTTCAAAGCCGGGGGACTCTCAACAACGGCTTCCCAGAACTCAGATCAAATCACAGAACACTTCTCAAAGTGAGTCCCAAAACAAAGCTACACATCAGGGCTTATATAGCCTTCTCCTGGCTCAGAGAATGTAACAACCTTATTGACTCACTGGCCAATCAAAAAGTATCTACTGAAAAACAAGCCTCCCTCCCCAGGCTTCTGGTGCACTTTAGCCTAGGGGCAGGGAAGATCTTTAAAATTTACATTCACATTACACTAGGTAATCCTATGTCCCATCTACTATCCATTTACCTCTGGAGAAAATGTCAGGTCCTTTCAGATGCTGGTAAAACTGAGTTCAGGGTGGTACAGTGAACAGAGCACCAGACCTGAAGTCAGGGAGGACCTGAGTTCAAATCTGGCCTCAGACACTTAACACTTACTAGCTGTGTGACCTTGGGCAAGTCACTTAACACCAAATGCCCTGCCCTCCCCCCTCCAAAAAGCAAAAAAACAAAAACTGAGTTCATTCAACTCCCTCAGGTCTCCAAGATAAATGTCTCCTGTCAGAGGACAGGAGAAGACTGGGGGAAGTTTAATGCCTGGTAGAGGAATGAACCAATCATGATCCAAACACTGCTATGCCCCACCTATCAAGCTTTCTATACGATGGCATCTTGTAAAGATTTATTCTGTGTAGTTCCAGAGTGCAGACCTAGACCTACCTAATGAGTCAAAGACACAGGGAGACAAATTTCAGCTCAATAGGTATAGGACAAGAGGGATCCAAAGCAATGACCAGAGACTATGTGAGAATCAAGGCTCGTAATGGATATACCTCCCTAGTTTCTGTCCCCTATCCTCTTCCAGTTCTCATTACAATTGCACTTGAGTTCTGGGAAAGTCAGCCTTGAATCCACAGATGCACTTGTTCCTCTTAAAGACTTTTAAGTCTCCTTGCTGACTATTGCGTTTCCCGGAGTACCTTAAAATGTTGATAAGAAGAATAATTTACAGCACTTCAGCACTTTTTAGATCCAGGACACTCTGGTTACAAGGCGCTTTACATATATTTCCTTATTTAAACCTCAAAACAATCCTACAAGGCAAATAGCAAAAAGCTTTATAGTGGAGGGGTCAAATAGCATAGTGGGTAGAGAGTTATAACCTCTGGTAAATTATAACCTTTGGTAAATCATTTAAATCCTCAGTGCTCCAGGGAACTTGTTAAAACTCTAAGTTGAAGAGAAGGAACTGATCTCTTGGTAGATGAAGTTCTCTCCCTGATGAAATCACAGGTACCCAGTTCCTTTCCTTACTGTTATTCCCATTTTCCATATGAGGATTCTGAGACCCAGAGAGGTAAAGTGAAAGGTGGCAGTGTGATGCAGTGAGAAGAATACCAGATTTGGATTCAGAGGACCTGGGGTCCAAACCCTAGCTTTGCTACATACTCTGTGAGTGATCTTAGGCAAGTCACTTCTCTTTTCAGGGCTTCAGTTTCCTGCTGTATAAAATTAGAGGCTTGAACTAGATCATCTTGAAGATTCTTTCTAGAACATTTGATCCTATAGCTTGCTCACAGTCATATTGCTAGTAAGTGGCAGAGATCACACTTATCCTAAGACTTCTTACTCAAAATGTAGTATTCTAAATAACTAGGAGACTTAGAATCCTAAGATATACATCACAGTAAGGACTTGAGAAGGAAATCCTGAGGGGCTTAGAGAATTTTGAAGGTAAGGAGACATCCAGGATGGCTGGGCTAGAGAGTATCTATGAAATGGAATGTCCTTTGAATTAACTGGTATTTAGATAGTTCTGGTATAGCTTTGCTGGCTTCTTGAAGGGGATCTTATTCCTGAAATCAACTGTATTAAAGCCATCCCTACAGGGAAATTGTTATTCCCTCTAAACACTATCACCCCAGCTGCAGAAGATGTTTGTCTTCATTTGTGGGACATTATTCAGGACACAGGGACCTCTGAGGAGATTGTGGAAATTGATTTAACCACACTCACTCCATCTTGTAACTCAATTCAGGATCTAACTCAGTTTGCTTTCTATTCAATTATGGGTTTAGTCCAATTTCTGTCTTGTGAGAAAACTTTGGGGCGGCCAGGTAGCACAGCGAGTAAGAGCACCAGCTCCAGTGTTGAGAAGATCTGGAGATCGAATCCCAGGCTCAGACACTTAGCACCCACCCAGAAACACCTGGCCGTGTAACCTTGAGCAAGTTACTTAACCCCAATTGCTTAGGGGCGGCCAGGTGGCTCAGCGAGTAAGAGCACTGGCTCCAGTGTTGGGATGACCTGGATCAAATCCGGGCTCAGATACTTAGCACCACACCCAGAAATAACTGGCCGTGTAACCTTGAGCAAGTTATTTAACCCCAATTGCTTTAAAAAAAAAAAAAAGAAAACTTTATTCAATTATGGAACTTGTGAGAAAACTTTATTGCATTGTTTGAACCTAGCCTTGCATGGCTAAGAAGTTGGACTACCTCTCCTTGTTGCTTAGATACCCTTGACTAAAAGTCTAGGTTAGGAGTGAGGAAAGTGCAACCCTTTGACTGAATTCAAACTTCACAGAATGAATCTTTTTATTAAGGGAATTTGTTCTATGAAGTTTGGATTTTGTCATGAATGTGACCTCAAAGTCGCAGGTTCCCCACCCCTGGCCTATGTTATGCTGACCAGAAACCCAGTCAGATACCAAAACTGATGCAAGGAGTTTTCTCACAATTATACATCTCAAGCAATACATTTATCTTATCTAAAAAGTAGCCCTGTACTGGTCAATCAGTTACTGTTTCCTTGTTCCTTTAATTGAATACATACTTTTGGTGGGGAGTGGGACACCTCTTTTCCCAATTTCAGAGAATTGCACCTATTTGTTCTCTCCCTCCCAACTTAGAAAACTCCTAATCTTTCTTCCAATTAGAAATCAAATGACCTAATCTTGTATCCTGTGAATTGTTTTCTTTTCATGTACAAAAATCGGTTTCCCCTGTTTTTAGGGTCCAGTGCCAAGTTAAGGAGGACTGGTCCTGGTTTTTTTTATGCAATTGACACTAATTGTTTAATAAATCCATATGCTTAGAAACCCAAACCTTTGTTTCCTTAGTTATTTGAGATTTCACCTGGCTCCATTTCCTAGAATCTCTTCCTCCTCAATGGTGGGAAACAAAGAGAAAGGAGAGAGGCATAGGAGGAACATTTCAAGTCTGAGTCAGAAAAATTTTGATCAAATCTCCTGTCTGTAGACTTCAGGGGTGGGGGAGGGGAAGAGCAGCTTCCAGAATTCCCTTCATTGCCCATCCTGACCCCCTCCCTTTCTTTGCCTACAGAGCCCATAAACCCCATGGCTGCTTGCAGTGACAATGATCCCATCCATTCCCTAAAACCCTATTCCTAGGGCTGGTTACTGGAGTGGAATATGTCTAGTTGACTTAATTCAGAGCTTACTGTCACTTTCAGAGATGGGAATAGGCTTCATTTATTGTTGGGGTTTGGGGTTGTTTTTTCCTTCTCTCTGAGCATGACTGGATCTGTGCCACCAACATCACTTTGTGTTGTTTCCTCCCTGCTGGAGGCAGAGAAGTCATGTGTGTATATGTGTGTGTGTGTGTGTGTGTGTGTGTGTGCAGAGACTCAGCTAAACTGACTGTAAGAGAAAGAAATCTATTTGGACAGCTTGCGTTTGGACCCTGCAGCTGACTGTTAGCCTGAGGGGGAGTCCTTGACCACTTTTTCTTACATTAACATAGGCTTCTTGCAAAGGACCAACAGCCTGGAGGAGAAGAGTCGAATCGTGAGTGCCTTCAAGGAGAGGCAGTCCTCAAAGAATCTGATATCATGTGAAAACAGTGAGCGGGAGGCACGGTTCCGCCGAACTGAGACTGACTTCTCCAACCTGTTTGCCAGAGGTAATGTACTTGGTTCCTCCATCCTTCCCTTCCCTCTAAGGAGTTGTTTTTGTGTGCTTGTTCATGGATTTGATAGTACTGGTGCCTGGGGGAGGGAAGAAGAGGGGACACCAGGGCAATTCATCTCCTCAAAGCCTCATTCATTAAAACTGTTTTCCTTATATCTCAGGGACAGGGAGAATACTCCTCCTGACTCCCCAAATCCTACTTATTTTGGAAGCCAACTGAGAATGTCAATCCCACCCCCAATTTATTGTAGAAACCTCATCTTCCAAGGATACCTTTAGAAGCTAAAATCTCAGAATTGGAAGGGACCTCATCTAATCCAGCCTCTTAATCAGTTGAGGGACCCATTCTATAGCAGACCTGCCAAGAATTTCTGCTCAAATACCTCTGATGATGAAGCAGTTCACTCCCTTATTAAACACCAGTAATTGTTGGAAAATTCCTTCTAATGTAGGGAGGCAGAAAGCTTGTGAGGTCTTGCACTAGCCAGAAAATAGAGCACAACTCTGTGGTTTGGGTTGTTTTTGCTGCCAACGGGCAAAGGTGGTAATGTGGGCCAGGAGACTAGAGTTCAATGATGGAAGGCAGAGAACCTAGTTCAAATCACACCCCTAGCTCACAGGACTGATGGAGAATCATGCCATCAACCTCTTGACAGACAAATGCCATCTGGAGTCAAGACAAATATTTTGGACAGGACCATTTCAGGAATCGGTTTTGCTTGACTGTCCATATTTATTTTTCTTTGTTACTGGGGATAGGGAAGATGAGGAGATAAAACTTATTTTTATTAATAAGAAATAAATTAAAAGACAAAACAATACAAACCCTGCCTCTGATGCTTGCTACCTATGTGATCTTATGTAACTCACTTGGCCTTTCTGGGTTTTAATTTCCTCTATAAAATAAGGGAGTAGACCAGAAGGCTTTCGAGGTTCCATGTAGCTCTCAATTCTAGGACTTTAGTTTCTTCCTTTAGCTTTGCTCTTTAGAAAAAAATTAATATTTTTTATCAACAAAAATCTTATTTCTCTCCCTCCTGCTTCCTTTCCACTTTGTCCTTCTCCCTCCCCCTAAGGAAAAAAAGAAAAAGTCCCTGTAAGAAATATGTACAGTCAAGCAAAACAAATTCTTGCATTGTTCATGTCTTCAAACCTCTTCCCACCCCCCACCCCCAAATATGTCTCTGCACCGAGTTTTGTCAGGAGTCCTCTGGTGTCATGATTGGTTGTTGTGTCAATCAAAGTTCCTAAGTCCCCTTAGCTTTATTCTTGCAATACAAGTGGCTGTTATGGTCTCAAATATCCACATATTTCATGTGGCATTTCTTTGGCAGAGTCCCCAAATGGGTTTTGGAGATGTAATATCTCTGTCCCCATACATAAATTGAACTGAGATTCCTTATAGTTATAAGTTATAAGTTCTGCCCTTTGGTTCTAGTTCTGCCTTCTGGATATTTTTTGAGATAGTCACGTCTGATTCTTTGTGACCCCATTTGGAATTTTCTTGGCAAAGATACTAGAATGGTTTGCCAATTCCTTCTCCAGCTCATTTTACCCATGAGGAAACTGGGGCAAATAAGGTTAAGTGACTTGCCCAGGGTCACACAGTTAGGAAGTGTCAGAGGCCTAATTTGAAATCAGGAAGATGAGTCTTCCTGAGTCCAGGCCCAATGTTCTATCCATTGAGCCACCTAGCTTCTCATAGAAAAGATCTATTCCTTCTTCTATATTTCAGCCTTTCAAAGATTTTAAGATAATTATCATAAGTGAGTAGAGCACTGGCCTTGAATTCAGGAGGACCTGAGTTCAAATCTGGCATCAGACACTTAGCAAAAAAAACTAGCCATGTGACCTTGGGCAAGTCACTTAACCCCAATTTCCCTCCAAAAAGCAAAAAAAATAAAATTAACATATGCCCTACCCACCCACATTTTCTCTTCTCCTTTTCCCTTTCAGGCTAACCATCTCCAGATGTTTAGATTGTGAGTGTGTGTGTGTATGTGTGTATGAGTGTGTGTGTGTGTGTGTGTGTGTGTGTGTGTGTGTGTGTGTAGGGGGAATAATAAGATCATGAATCCAGAGGTGGAAAAGGCCTTGGAGGTCATTAAGTGCAACACCATGATTTTACAATAAGGAGACTGAGACTCAAGGATGTTGAGTGACTTGCCCAGTGAAACACAGTTACTAAGTATATGAGGCAGGATTTTAGCTCAGTTTTTCTTAACTCCATGTAGCACTCTACTCACTGAGCTCCCTAGCTGAGGGTTGATGGTGCATGTCATAGGACCAGCCTTAGGACTGGAATTTGGGGACAGTGGTACAGACAGGAAGGAATAGGAAAGATATTGTTGGTTCCCAGGCATGAGGCATCCAGATATTAGGTGTTAACTCTTTGCTATCTTTCACCTCTCAGACCTGCTTCCAGCCAAGAATGGGGAAGAGCAAACTGTACAGTTCCTTTTGGAGGTGGTGGATATCCTCCTCAACTATGTTCGGAAGACATTTGACAGATCAACCAAGGTGCTGGACTTCCACCACCCACACCAGTTGCTAGAGGGAATGGAGGGCTTCAACCTAGAGCTATCTGACCACCCTGAGTCCTTGGAGCAGATCCTCGTGGACTGCAGAGATACTCTGAAGTACGGAGTTCGAACAGGTAGAGTCCCAGGCAGGCAGCTACATGGAGATTAAACTCTAGACTCCACACCTTAGTCTCTTCCTCACTCCCTCCCCCTAGCCCCAAATGTACACATAGCTCTAAAGAAGGACTGGTAAGGTCAAGCTACCTCAGTGGACAATCAGCCCCATGCCAGGTAGCCTATGGGAATGATACAAAATTTCAGAATCATGGGGAGGGGGGCCGCTAGGTGGCGCAGTGAACAGAGCACCAGCCTTGGAGTGAGGAGGATCTGAATTCAAATATGACCTCAGACACTTAACACTTACTAGCCATGTGACCTTGGGCAAGTCACTTATGATGCAATTGGGGTTAAGTGCCTTCCCTGCTCCAAAAAGAATCATGGGAAGCTAGTAAATTCCTTTTGGAGGTTCTGTCTGGTATCAAGAATTTTTTCCTGGTCTGCTCAGGGAAATCAACTGATTCTGGTCAGGTCATCACTGTTTAAAAAACAACAGCAACAATACACACACATCTTAAGTATTTATTTATATTTTTAATTAATTTTAATTTTTATTCTGAATTTATTTAAACAGAATGATTGTTTTCATATACATAGTGGAAAGGAAAAAGAATATGGTATATGAAACCTCAGGTCTCTATTTTGTACAGCTTACTTTTATTTTTAAGTATATGTTAAAATCAATTTGTTGCTTTCAAAACTATCCTATTTATATGATCTTCTTTCTGGCCTTCTTTTTTTTTTTTGAAGGGGGGAGGGCATGACAATTAGGGATGAGTGACTTGCCCAAGGTCACATGGCTAGTAAGTGTTAAGTGTCTGAGGCCAGATTTGAATTCAGGTCCTCCTGACTCCAGGGCCAGTGCTCTATTTACTGTGCCCTGGCTGCCCCCTGGCCTTTCTTCTCATCTTTTCTTTCCTTTAAAGAAAAGCATGTTTCAATAATTATTCTTTTCTTTCCTCTTTTCTTCTCTTCTTTTTTCTTCTCTTAACCTAAGTCTATCCCCCCCCCTTCCACTCATCCTCCAATGGAGATAAAGGAAAAGAAAAACATATACCAAGCAGACAAATTTCCTACATTGTGTGCATCTAAAAATGCGTATCTTGTTCTGCCTCTTAAGACTATCATCTCTCAAAAATCAGGTAGCAAGTTAAGCATATACTTATACTTGGTGCTATGCAGTGCATTAAACAGATAGGAGACTGATTCTTCTTGTTCCTCTTTTCTCTGTGGTTTCATCCCTATTTCTATTAACTCCTCCTCTCCTTGTTCCTGTCACTGGGTAGGATTCAGACTCCTGTTTATTTTTTTCTCTCACCCAATTTGTGAAATCAAACTCTTCAAGCCTCCTTATTATCCCTGCAAAACATCTGTGAACTCTCAGCCAAAAATCTCTCCTTCAAGCTAAAGGTCCCCTGGAAGCAACCCAGAAGGTGATTCCAAAAACAATGTAGAAGTCAGAGGTATTGGCTAATTATTGTGGTTCTTTGTGAGCACAACCCAGACAGCTCAGATCAAAAGTCCATGGTCTTGTAGCTCATAGAGCATATGGAGGAGAAATCTGCATCCCTCCAGAGTAAGGGGAAACAAAATGCACATCTGGCTATGTATGGCTAGGTATTTGTGAGTCTCTCACTAAGGGAAGAGTACATTTTTTTTTAAATAAATTTTATTATTTTCAATGAGCAAGAATCCACTCTCTCACTTTCTCTCTCTCATCTCCCTTTCCTTCATTGAAAAAGATAAACGAAACAAAACTCTCATGATGAAATGAATAGTCAAGTTAAAGAAGCCCCTACATTGGCCAAGCCCAAAAAGCACATGCTTCGTTCAGCATCTCTAGTCCATATCCTCTCTATTAGGAGGTGGGTAGTATGTTTTCTCCTCACCTGTCACTTGGAATCATAGCTGATCTTTGCATTCATCAGAATTCTTAAATCTTTCCAGTGTAATTGTGTAAATTGTTGTTTTTGTTGTGAATTGAAGTTAAATTTCCTGGCACTATCTGGTTAGCTGAATTCATCTAGAGTGCCAAAAAGGAGAGGTTTTGCTTATATGTGTTTCCCTAAAGATTCACATTCCAGGTGCTGGGAGGAAGAGGAGGCAAAATTTGGAGAGTTGCCCAAGGTTGTCAGCAGCACTTCCTCAATTCCTAATTGCCACCTCTGGTTAACTAAGACAGCTTGGTCGGTACAACCTTTCTTGCAGGCCTCTCTGGCCTTTCCAGTTTACCTGAGGCATTCAAAAGCTTCAGAGAATAGTCTTCTCTCAGTCCCCAAGTTCTTCACTTGATCACAGCGGCCTTTCTTGAGATACTACTCCTCATGCCAGAAGAACCATCGGTTCATTGTTTCAATGTCTTCTAGCATGGTAGACTTCTTTTGACTTCTTCTTCCTTCTGCTGCCTGGTTTTGGGCCATTTCACTGTTCAGTAGGATTTCTACCACATCTCACCTTCGCTAAAAACAAGAAAATGTTCAATCTTTCAGGGAGGGGTAAAGACTGGGTCTCTCTAGCCCAGGGTGGAAGTATAGCACCCTCTACCAAGCCTAACTTCCCTGATGACCAGCACAGAAGCTTTGACTAATTTTGTTTTTCTGACCAAGGCCAGTTTGCTCACTCCGTAGGCAGCTTGGTAGTTCTCCACAATGTGGGGTTCACCATACTGGTGATGGACTTGGTGTGGACACCCCATAAGCTTTAGTCCAATCACAGCTAAGAACTCCTGAATTCAAGTGATCAACCAGTCTCCCTCTCCCCAGCAGCAGGGACTACAGGCAGGGGCCACCACAGTTACTTATGATAGAAACTCTAGTAAAGGTAAATTGAGGTTTAAAAATAACTAGTGGTTTAATTTATGTGTTCTTTCTTCCCTCCTTCCCCACCCTCCACCCCTCTTTTAAAATTGATTGAAGTGTGGCTTCTTGGCCACTCAGAGTTTTTCATTTATTTGGCTTTTTATTCCATGTTAACTGATTCTGAAAATTTTCTTTTTAAAAAATTTAATCTAAATTTATTTTCAAATAGAGATTTTTATTCCTTTTTTTCCCCAATTCCAAATTCTCTCCCCCCCCCCCACTAACCACTCCCTCAATGAGAAGGTAAGAAAAACAAAACCAGGGGGAGGATAGGTGGCACAGTGAATAGAGCACTGGCCCTGGAGTCTGGAGGACCTGAGTTCAAATCCGGCCTCAGACACTTAACACAAAAACTGGCCATGTGACCTTGGGCAAGTCACTTAACCCCAATTGCCCTACCTCCCCCCTCCAAAAAGCAAAAAGAAGGAAGGAAGGAAGGAAGGAAGGAAGGAAGGAAGGAAGGAAGGAAGGAAGGAAGGAAGGAAGGAAGGAAGGAAGGAAGGAAAGGAAGGAAAGAAAGAAAGAAAGAAAGAAAGAAAGAAAGAAAGAAAGAAAGAAAGAAAGAAAGAAAGAAAGAAAGAAAGAAAGAAAGAAAGAAAGAAAGAAAGAAGGAAGGAAGGAAGGAAAGAAAGAAAGAAAGAAAGAAAGAAAGAAAGAAAGAAAGAAAGAAAGAAAGAAAGAGACAAAACCTATTACAGTCATGTACGACCAGACAAATTTCCACATTAGCCACTGAAAAATTTCTAAAGGGATACACTTTAAATTCAGTTAATTTGCTCATCCACTTTGATACAAATGGTGACTGGTAATTTTTCAAAGGGGTATACCTTTTACTATTCTTAATTATCTAATTATGATTTTGTACTTGGATAGGCAGAGGATCACCTGATGGGTGGGGATTCTTGAGTGAGAATTCTCTCTACAATCCATAGGACATTTGCCCTAGACAATCTAGAGTTGTCTAATGAACTTTTAGAATTTGGTCCTGCAGTGATAACTAGTTAATTACATGAATTTCTTTATTAAAATCTTTATACATCACATGAATTTCCAGGTTTTTCTCCTGGAGACTATTGGGTACAAGAGGTTATGATTTAAGAAATGTTTTCAGGGTGAGCCCAGATGACTAGGTGTGTGTCTAAATGAGTGAGTGACATGTTCAAGGATATGTCTATATCACAGTAGAATCAGCCCAGACATTTAAGTATGTCATTTTACATTTATACTATTTTCCGTTGTAGAACAAATTTGTATTTTTTTAAACTGGACCTGTAATTTTGTGGGTACAGGGAGTTACCTACTAGTGAAAACCTTCTACTACTCGTGCAGAATTATACCTTCTCCTAAGGTTATAGTCGGAGGGTTGCCTGGAGACCTGAGAAGTGAAATGACTTTCCTACGCACACACAATTAAGTATGCGCCAGAACAGGCACTCAAACCCAGAACTTCTTTCTGAGGTCAGCTCTCTATGCACTGTCCAAGGGTACCAGCTGAGCACTGTGTTGAAAGCTAGGGATACAAAAAAAAAAAAGCAAAAACAATCCTTGCCCTCAAGGAGCTTACAATACAAAGGAGGGACAACATGGAAACAAAACAAGGTATATACAGCATAAATAGAAAATAATTGACTTAGGGAAGGCTTGGTGACTGAATGAAAGACAGAAGAACAGATTGGTGCTTGCTGCTGTGGAATTCAGTAAAACAGATTCTTGGGGACTGATTACATTCATTTCATAATTTCATCAACTTTAATATCTTTGCTACCACTCTTCTCCTCCTCCCTATGAATGCAAAATTGACCAGAGCAATGACTGCACTGAAGAGCTTTAGTATCAGGCATATTAATAAAGGTATTATGAGAACAAAGGACTTTGTTAAAATAAATATTACTCTGTTAAAATAAACATTACTATTCACAACAATACTTAAGTCATTGAACTTTTATTATTGTCTTCATTATTTGTCCCCATTACTATTATTTTCATTTTCCAGAAGAAGGATACTTTGGTTCTGTCTACACAGGACCTGAACATAGGCTAACTTGAGTGAAAAGTTGAATAAAATCAGGCATTTGTCATCTTGATTTAGTTTTTGACAGAAATAACTTAGCTTCATAAGACACAGAGAGTCTGATTAACTGGTCCAAAGTAATTTAACATGGTGGAAGCGGCAGAGTCAAGGTTTTTCCCCAGGTCACAGCACCATTCTCTCTCTCTAAGGGGGTTCACCTTCTGAATAAGTCACAGGAGGGACTAGACTAGTCCAAAGCTGACTCACTGAATCTCACTTTGATCCAAGGGGCTTTGAGAGAGGTCATACTCTGTTGAAATTGAAGAAGTAGTTAAAAGTTCTCAAGGGTATTTCATCTTATTTCGAACTGGGAAATTAAACATGAGAAAAATTTGCAAACCAAAATCACCAGTCACAAGAAACAGAGTGATTGACTTTATAATGCAGCAGTCTCTGTTTTATTTTAAAACTGCCCCAGTTTTCAAGCTGTTTTGTGGGATATCTCTAAGCTTTCAGCTTGATTTCAGAGGGGACAACTATGCCCTTTCATTGTATGCCTTTTGGTATTACTGTTCATGATGGATCATGGGTATGACCTCATTTGACAATCCTTGTGTGCTTTTTTAAAAATTACTTTTTGATTTTATTTTCAGTTCCAAATTTTCTCCCTCCCTCCCCCCCCCCTCCTCCACCTGACCAGAAAGCAAGGGGGAAAAAGTCTATTACAAATATGCATGGTCATGCAAAACAAATTCCCATGTTAGCTATGTCTGAAAAAAGAAGGAAGAAAAGAAAATATGCTTCAGTCTGCACTCTGAGCCCATCGGCCCTGTATGCAGACACCAAAGTCCTCATGTTCCTGTGACTGTGTGAACAGCTAGGCCAAAAGTGATACATATGTTATTCTTGTCTCACTAGGTCATCCTCGATTTTTCAACCAACTCTCTACTGGACTGGATATTATTGGTTTAGCTGGTGAGTGGCTGACATCAACTGCTAACACCAATATGTAAGTCCTATATCTTTTTCTTCTTTTCTAATAAGCAATACTGATACATTTTTACCATTCATTTGTGTTTTTAGAGATTAATCCCTTTTAATTTATTATAACTTGGCAAAGGTTGCTAGGGGAATTTTCTGCTGTAAAATCCCTTGGGCACATGATTAGAGTCATAGAGTCATAGATATAATCATAATTAATAATAATAGCTAGCATTTACATAGCATTTTAAAGTTTGCACAACACTTCATATATGTTAACTCTTTAGATCCAGAGCTGGGATCTCAAAAAGTCATCTAGGTCAACCCTCTCATTATATAGAAGAAGAAGCTGAGACCTAGAGAGGTTAAGTTATTTATCCAAGGTCACATAGCTAATAAATAGCAGAAATGGAATTTGACCCCAGATCCTCTCAATGTATAGTCAGTATCCTTTCAGTGCTGGCTATATAGTAGGCCATCCTTAGCTCTGTGACTCTGGGCAAGTTACTTAGGCTCTCACCATAATTTTCCTCATCTGTAAAATGGGGATAATAATATTTGTAGGTGGTATCTATCTGACATGGTTGTTATGAAATCCAAAGATAACAGGTATAAAGCAGTTTGCAAACTTTAAAAGGCTGTATAGATGTTAGCTATCATTAGTATCATTACCACTCAATAAACACTTTTTGAATTGAATTGAATTAATGAAACTCATTGACAAGACTCTAGAACTTATTTAAGTTGAAACTATGGGGAAATGTCCAGATCTTCGGAGAGGGTAATTAAACAACTTTTCTTTCTCTCTAGAATAATCTTGATTCGTTTTCCCACTGATAATCAAAGCCATTAAGGTTGGCGATCCCTCTGCCTTAGGTTCTTACTATACATTCCAAAACTTTTGGAAGAAAAAAAACTCAATCAGTTGTTTGATTGAATTAAATGATTGTGGAATATCTGATTGTTTAACTGACTGTTACTTTTTACCCAAAACCTATTCATACTTATTATTACCTCCATGGCCATCCAGCAATGATCCCTATGTTTCTTCTTTGTACATTTATCCTCTGTATCAGTTGTGTCAAATTTATAGAAATGGGTCTATTAAACTGTACATTAAGGATCCCTGTGAGCTATATATTGACTCACAAAACTATGTATTATAACATTATCTATGTTCTATTTTCTAAAAATTTGTTAAATATTTCTCAGTTATATTTGATCAGATTTGGGAGATGTTTGACATCTCTGTTCTACCACTCAGAAAAATCACAAGTTAGACTCCTTTTCTGGGTAGGGCTTGTAGCCAATGGAGCATTTTCCTTTTCTATCAATACCACAATAATTCTGTGCCTCCAGAACAAGGGTTACAACATTCACTAATGTATATTGGAAACAATCATTTGGGTTATCTGATGGGCTTAATTCTTGTTGAGATTCTCAGAGTTTATGTTCATGATAAAGGAGACTCAGAAAAATGAATTTAGCTGGAAAGGTTATGATTTAAAAAAGAAAGTCCTGTTTGACATCAAGATGGAATGCAGGTTACTCAAGCTTAAGATGTTTTGTTGTACTTCAAGACCAAACTACTACCATCCACAACACCCTAAGGCCATTTTGAAATTGTGTATTGATTTGTGTTTCAAAAGTGTAAAGTGCTGTGAGTCAAAATACTTCCCGGTTGTAGAAGACAAGTTTCTATCAATTAAATTTGCTATTTTAAACTGGCATTAGATTAAAAAAAATGTCTAAATACTCAAGTCTTCAGTGGCATATATCCTGAATGATGACATTGATCTGGAAAATGGAAAATGAAAAGAGCTTTAAACTGCCCCATCTGTGGGTAATGGTTGACACAACAAGGTTTAACCATGTGAGTTATGAGGCATGATATTCAGACACATGAAATTCAAGTTGAAGGTCCATTGTTATTTCAATGCCTATCCCAAACAAAATTCTCCCTTTGTTCACCTTGTCATCTTTAAATCTATTCCTTTGTGATTCATCATGTAATTTATATAAAAGACAAAAATTGTACTATAGTGATTAATAACTTTTAAAAATCATGGTACATGCTGCCTATTCAAAGCATCAGTTACACTTAAAAATAACTATTTTATTATAAAGCTAAATATGAGTTTTTTCTGTTCAGTCATGTCCAACTTTTCATAATGCCATGGACCATCCTGACATGGCAAAGATATTAGAGTAGTTTACCATTTCCTTTTCTAGTGGATTAAGGCAAACAGAGGTTAACTGACTTGCCCAGGGTCACACAGCCAGTAAGTGTCCGAGGACAGATTTGAAATCGGGTCTTTTTGACTCCAGACCCAGTGCTCTATCCACTGAACCACCTAGCTGCCTCCAAAAATATGAGTTTACTAAATTCAACTACTCAAAGAAATAATTTTATATCTTCTTGTGATCTGAAGGTGACCCCAGCTTCTAAAAGTGTATGCCAATGGAGTGTAAGTTCTGACAGGTCCTACTAAGTTGGGAAGTCTTCCAACATGGGCCTGGCAAGTAGACCTTGCCTGTCATCTACCCAAAGACCAGCCAAGCTAAGTTTAGAGAACCACATAACTGGAAGGTGGCCACCTGGCAAGGATTTTTTGGGGGGCCACATCAACTATACTGAACATCCTCTAAGGTATGGAGGGATTACTAACTATATTAGTGGAGGGAATACCTATGTCCTTACTAATCTCAGATCTTTTGAAATATTCAAAGATGGGCTCAGGAACTATAGAAATCAGTGGACAGTTGACCATATAGCACAGATGCCTTTTTTAATGCCTTTGATGAATTCACTTGACCATCCTTAAATGGCTAGTGACTCTTTTGTCAACATTTTGACAGTTTTTCCCCTAACATGTCTGGCTAAAATGTCTAAGTAATTAACATTAGCTTACCTCTTTGAAAATTTATGACCCAAATACCTTCTTCAAATGCTTTTCCTTTAGCAAGAAAATCACATGAATTTTCTTTTTTTGTCCCTGCTCCTTTTCTGCTCTTTCCTAATCTAAGTTGAACGATGAAATGCTAAAATGTATTTCAGCCATTGAAGGTCAAAGTAAACCCCTTTAATGACACATGGTAATTGCAGCTGTACTGCAGAGTGGATATTTTAAAAATATGATACAATTCCAACAGATCAATAGAGAAGGTTATTTAAAACGGTAAAATAGTTTCTGCCAGTTCTCAAGACAAGGTATTGTCTAGAGAAGAGGTAATAACTATTATCTAGAAATTGTTCTAAGCCAGTTCTATGGGAGGATCATGAAATGTGGCAGGAAAGTCAAGTTCTTTTGGGAGGAATTACCTCCCTGCTGATGGTTATCTTCTCAATATGGATGCAGTGTTCAAAAAATTTCTGGGAAAAGATGGGGAAAAGGATCAAGGTTTTCAGATAGGGTTTGCATCAATGATGCACTCAGCACCTAAGCTACATTTTCATTCGGTAGGCAATTACTATGAAGAATAATGACTATATTCCACAAGCCATGTAGGCTTGTAAAGTGTACTCCCCTATGACATCATTAAAATGGCCACCCATGTCCTTTCTGCATTGTTAGCACAGAAAAGATATCTATTTCAGTTTGCTTTCATTCCATCAGTGTATGCCTTCTGTTTCAGGATGCAGGCTCCCAAGCCTAGAGTCCAGTGCAAATCCATGAGGGATTTCAGACTAAGAGGGTAGGGTGCCTCCCCCAAAGGCATTTGGTTTTCCAGGACTGGTTTGTACCCTTGTTGTTGTTGTTGCTTTGTCATTTTTCCATTTGTCCCATTGTGACACCATTTGGGGTTTTCATGTCAAAGATACTGGAATTTTTTGCCATTTTCTTCTCTCACTCATTTCACAAATGAGGAAACTGAGGCAAATGTGACTCACACAGCCAGTAAATATCTGAGACTGGATTTGAACTCAGGTCTTCCTGACTCCAGGCCTGGCAATCTATCCACTTTGTCACCTAGTTGCTCCTTGTACCTTTGTATCTTCCTACAAATGCTCGATGACCATACTTAGTGACAAGATCACTCACAGCTCCTGCACTATTTCATTAGCAATTCAGAGCAGCCAGGCCAATAATTTCATAGAAATTGAACTCAAGAAATTTTATCTGTGAGTTGCCATGATGCTGTATGCCTAGCTACATTTTGTCAGAAAAGCACACATTATCAGTAGCTCTTACTTACCTAGAAGAAACTACCCTGCTAGGGAAAACTGGGGAAGGTGGTCAACTCTGGTTTGGCCAAGACAGTAGAATGAGAGGAGCCTCTTGTGTGCTTCTCCTTCATTCTACTGCCCCCATCGTTCCGACCCACAGTACTCTCTAAACTTGTCTTCAATTTCCGCAAAGACAATGTTAAAATCTCAAAGACTGAAGGGACCTCAGAAGTCATCTGGTCCTCTTATGCAGTGATCCCCTCTGTGACAGACCAAAACTCAATATCTGCATTGCCAATGATACTAGCTCACAGTCCATTCCATGTTAAGATCTTTAATTGTTTGGAAGGTCTTCCTGAAACACAGCCAAAATATGTCCCTTTATACCTTCCACTACATGGTTCTGGTTCTTGCATCCGGAACCACACAGACGAAGGCCGCTCACTTTCCCGCACAACACCCTTTCAGATATTTGAAGGCAATGTCTTGCTTCCTCCTAGCTTTCTCTTCTCCAGGTTTAACAACCTCAGAAACTTCTAATGACATGGCTTGGAATCCTTGGACTCCTCTGCTCACCAAGCCCCAGCTTGTTATTTTTGTTCTTAAACTGTGGTAGCTCACAGAGGACACTGTAATACAGGTGTGATCTGACCAGCCCTACTACCACCCCCAAACTCCGGGTGCTATATTCTAAATTTTATGAAGTGGTTAAAACTAGTGGGGAAGAAATTCCCTCAGGGCCCATTACTCCTTGAGTGAAAATCACTTGATGACTTACCTTCCACCTTGGTCCTAAGATAACATGGTCAGAGAAAGGACTATGTATAATCTTTTAGTAGGGAAGCCACCCCAGATGTTTGGGCCAGTGCAGCAGAGTTTACTTACCTTTCCTAATGAACGTATAGAGACAGGCTATCCTCACCGTCACATTGATATGAGTTATTCATTTCTTGCTTCTAGGGCCTAGTTCCTGTATTTCAACCTGGATCTTTTATCTCAGATCCTGATTTCTTATTCTCTGCTCCTCCCACTTTGTCCTCTTGCTATATAATTTGCTGCTGCATCCTGACTTGAATTCTGATCCCTTGATATCTGTACTGGTTCCCACTTGTTCCTCAGGGGACTTCCTCTATCAGAAGCCAGGCAGGGTGAGATCCATCTGACCATATATTGTTCCCTCTTATGGGGATTTCAGAGCTGGCTTCAGGGGTCAGGAGCCACAACATTATCCTAGAGGGGAAATGGACTTGCCTGCCAGACACTAGGTAAGGACAGGATTGAGATCAGGAACAAAGGACAGAGAGCTAACCTGAAGGGGAAGAGTCCTACCAGGACCATGTAAGAGTTTTCAAACAGGCTGTAGCTAAAATCAGGAATTAGGAGGCATGGAATTAGATAGACCATATCATCAGAGTAAGACCGGTAGATAGGTAGGTAGGCAGATTAGATAGATAGATAGATAGATAGATAGATAGATAGATAGATAGATAGATAGATAGCAAACATTTATTAAGTGCCTACTCTCTGCAGTGTACTATGCTAAGCTTTTTATAATTATCTCATTTTATCTTCACAACAACCCTGGAGATAATCATTTTTCCCATTTTACAGATGAAGAAACTGAGGCAGAAAGAAGTTAAGTGACTTGCCTATGGTCACACAGCTAGTAAGTGTTTAAGTCACATTTGAACTGAGGTCTTCCTGACCTGTGGGTATTCTATCCATTGTACGGCTTAGCTGGCTGTAAGACTTGGATATTGGGATGAAGCCACAGAGTAGGAAGCAGGATTGATTGGTGCCGGACTTTCTTATTATTGAATTCTCTAAGCTTTCAGTTTTTTAATTAAATTTCTTTTTTTTTTCAAATGTCAAGCATTTTTTTCCCATTTCCCCATTGCAAAAAACCCCCAAAAAACAAAAAATAAAATCCTTCTAAAAAAATAAGCACAGTCAAGTAGAACAAATTCCAGTATTAGTCATTTCAAAAACCATGTGCCTCTTTCAATATATCTATCACCTTGCTCTCTGAAGGTGAGTAGCCTTTTTCATCATTGATCCTCTGAACTTATGGTTGATCACTCACTGAGCAGAGTTGTTAAGTCTTTCAGAATTGTTCATTTTTACAATGTTGATTTTATAGTATAAGTTGGTCTTCTACTTCCTAAACTCCGCTTCCAAATCCCAAGAGTGCTGGCTAACCACCATGGTCCAAGGGCAGGGGCAGGCCAGAAGTTAACATGAGCAAATTTGTACCTGACCCACCTGATTAAACAACCAAGACCAGAGATCACCTGCTCAGGCAAAGCAAAGGATAATTAGACTGGTCTAAAGCCAGGCAAAGGGCAAAAAGCTGGACAAATCATGACATCCTGTTCCTGGTCCTTTCTCCCTTATCCATCTGTGGTCAAGGTTGACCAATCCTTGATAAGTTTCTGACTCATTTTGTTCCTGGTCTCACCACAGGTCAATTCTAACAAGCCTTCTTAAGGAGTTTCATAAGTATCTAGTGTACCCACTGTGGCTAGCTCCAGAGATCATGCCAGCGTCTCCACAGTGTTAAAACAGTTCATCCTCCCAATGGGTTTTTGGAAGCTTTGATATACCCTCTGCCAGCTCACTTGTTCGGTGATGTCTGATGTCACACATCATGAGTTTGCAACTTGGTACTTTAAATAGCACAGGCTAAACCAGGAACCCTTCTCTCTTCTTCTTCCTTTATGACAGCCAGTCTCCAGCATGCCATCAGACATAAGGGATTGTTGGTTGCCATGATGATGGGGCTCAGAGCAGGACCAAAGCATGATTGTGGCCCTCCAGAGGTGATGGTAATTAAAAAATGACAACCAAGTATTCTTCCTTCTAGTAGTTCAGTGTCATCCTAAGAGCAGTGAACAGATTCTTTTTGGTTAAAAAAAATCTTTTACCAGTAGAAATAACATGAAAGCTCTCTGGGATAATTTCCCTCCCACTTCTATAACTGTCATTAAATTGATTGGTTTTGTCCCCACTCTTGGAAATGAGAACTGTTGCTTGCATCTTGTGCCTGAAATTGGCCTTTCAGACATTTTTTAAAAATTGTTAAAGCCAACAAAAATTCCACTTGACCCACATTCTTATTGGGCCCTCCCCTCATTGACTGACATTGCAGCGTCCCCTTCCTAGGCAGATTCACCTTCTCTTGCTTCCCACATCACAAGGCTAAGAGAACTCAGGCATCTACCTTCAGCTAATAATCAGAGCCTACTGCAAGGACACAGATGCTCAAAAGACTAAAAATGAACAGTAAATAGCGGCAGAGCATTTTAAATATCTTTTAGGCCTGCTGCTTAATTTTCACTAGACCTACCTTGATTTTTTTAGGCCCTGGACATACACATATTTTCATATCATGACTGGGGGAGCCTTTGCCTCCCTTCAGGGGGTCACTTTGCAGTTTACAGCCTGCTGCTTGAGATTCAGTTTGGCATAAGACAAGTACCACATGCCAGGCCATCTGATGCCCTTTGCCTAGAGTAGATAGAAATACCAGTTGACTGCCTTCTTGTTATTTATAATTGGTAATTAGAAAATCATCCTTTATAATTACTCTTGATAGATATTGACTTCATGGTACTGTCGAAACAAAATTGTCCTAGGGGATTATCAGTAGAAAAAAATCCACATAGATAATTGCACTTAGATTTTAAAAACCCAAGCCAATATTTCTAATTATTTTTGCAGTTAGCTTTCTGATGTTCATGATTTTTTTTAAAACACCCTAGAATTTTTTGGCATCAAAATTTCATATTATATAAGTATGAAATTGGCAGTGATTGAAAATTTTTCTTTGCAATCTAATTTTATATGGAACTGTCAATATATTTATAATGAAGATGTGCATTGTCATATAATCCTAGGCTAAAATGGACCCAGAGAAGTTGCCTAGTCCATCCCCATGCCTGCAGGTAGGACCATATCCAACTATTCCAATAGGAATCTCTCTTATTCTCTTAGAGATCATTAAAAAAAAAGATTATAAGAGAATATTGTCACCTGGCAGTTTTATCTAATTGCTTTCTCATGTAATTGTCCCTCCTTAGATTCAATGGGAACACAAAAAATTTTCACAAAATGATTTGTGAATAAATCACATATATATATATGCATATATATGGATATTTTTTAGAAAAGCAAAAAACCACTATATTTGCTGCATTCTTACAAGGCTTTATCTCTCCAATTCCTGGACCACTGTTCAGTTCAGTCAAACTTCTGGTAAATCCAGTAGGGGAAAAAAAATCAACAAAACAAATTTATTGGTTGAATTGATTAGTCAATAAAATAGTAGCTCCAGTAATCTCTAGTAGTTCTCTGTAGGTTCAGACAGAGTCTTTAAAACAAGTGGTGTCTTGGAAAAGGTATGAATGTTTAGTGTTTTCAGGTACTGTCTACACTGGCAGAATGAAGTGAAGAATTTTAATTATCTGGGAAATTCATCCTGATAATTAATATAATGGTGTCTGATAGCTTATAACTGGTGACTTGCTCTATCTTCAATAAAGACATTTTATTAGAGATTTGGAAGACCTTTCTGAAGAAATACAACTTCCTCTAGGTGAGCTCCTGAAATTAGTGGTTGGTCTTTGTTATTCATCTTCTTTTTTCCCCTGCCATCTTTTAAGGTTTACATATGAAATTGCCCCAGTATTTGTCCTCATGGAGCAAATAACACTTAGGAAGATGCGAGAAATTATTGGATGGTCAAGTAAAGATGGTGATGGCATATTTTCACCTGGTAGGTTTCTTTTTCTTTGTCTCATCTCATTAAAGCCACAGAATTTAGAGCTCTGTTCTTTAGATTGGGTGAGGACATTTGACAAAATGCATCTAAAGGGTTTGTGGAAGAATACTGAAAGTTTTCTGAAGTTTTTCAGTTCTCCAGACTTGCTACTTTGAGAGATGCCCATCTATATAATGCCTAAACAACTGATCAGTTAATGAAATTACTGGTCAATTAAGAGAAAAAAGCAAGCTAGTTTAATGAATACAGGACTTCTGGCCAAAATGGTAGATCTGATAGTCTTATGTAAACACAAATTGATTCTTTAAAACAAACACAAGTGTTCTTAGGGAGTAAGTTATAAGTGTACTTTACTGAGAAGGGTTTATATGTGGTGTCTGAAAAGTCTTAGTGCAGTTGTCAATTGATACATTTAAATTACAGTTGTAGATTGTAAATTTTTAAAGTTGTGTTTGCAAAGTAAAATATGCACTTTAAAGAATATACAACTATCGTGTTGCAAACATCTAGTTAATTTAGACAGATAATTAATTAACCTGTAATATCTAGATAGTTGAAATAAGAAAAAAAGAGGTGTTTTTTTGGTCTAAATTAACTAAATGATTGTTCAATCTCTGGTTTCATTTTCTGTGTAGATTTGGGTTCTATTTTTATCCAAGTTTTCTAAAAATCACTTACTTTCATACAAAAATATAAATAATTCAGCCATTTGAGTGCTCTTTAAGGAGACAAGGCATTCAGTCATCCTACATGCATTTATTAAGCACCTACTGTGTTCAAAATATTGTGTTGGGTATTAGAGGTGCAATGACAAATAGTCTCTTCCCTCAAGGAGCTTCCATTGTGATGGCAAGTAGGCAGGGGACTGAAAATTCAGGAGATAAGAACTTTCAGGAAGTTCCTTTGCTTGCTTCGTCTCTTCCTTCAAGTCTCTAATCTTTCCGTTTTTCAGTTTCCTCATCTACAAACAGTGATGCTTATTATTGCACAGGTTGTTGGAAAGCACTAGTAGTATGTTGCGATGGAAACAACTTCAACCTATCACAGTGCCTGACATATAATAGGCACTCAATAAATTATTGATTGACTTATTGGTTGAGTCATTGATCTATGAATCAACCTCAGATTGAGAACAGAAAAGTTCTATTTCTTGATAACTTCTACCATCACCCCCTCTTTCACTTCTGCTCAATTTGAGAAAGGTAGGCTGCTGTGGAAGAACCAAAAGTCAATTTATAAGGATGAATCTAATAGTTCTATGATGAAGACTTCTACCCCAGAACAGATGGGAGGATAGAAGTTGGGACCGTAGTGGCCACAGTAAAGGAGCAAGACTAACTAGGGGATAGTCCGGAGTATCCCAATCCATCAAGATGTCGTTCCTTCTCAATCTTATCTCCCTTTATCTTGAACCTCAAGCATTGACTTTGTTGTTATGGGAAATAGGAAGCACAATGCCAGATTCCCCTCAACATATGTCTTGTTTGGTTACAGGGGGTGCCATATCCAATATGTATAGCATCATGGCTGCTCGATATAAGTACTTCCCAGAAGTCAAAACCAAAGGCATGGCAGCTGTTCCCAAACTGGTCCTCTTTACCTCAGAACATGTAAGTTACAGCTCCTGCTCAAACAATGTAGTCTATCCTAAAGGAATGCCTCCCTTGTCATTACATGGCTCTTTTTGTTGCAGAGTCACTATTCGATAAAGAAGGCAGGGGCCGCACTTGGCTTTGGAACAGACAATGTGATTCTGATAAAATGCAATGAAAGGTAGGAGGGGAGGGTGACTGCTAAATTTTTTGATGTATTAAATGTGTTCATCTGTTAAATTTGTTTTACTGTGCTTAAGGGCTGGCTCAGTACAATGTGCCAAGTTGCTAATGAGCTGGTGAAAATATCCGATTAAATTACTTTCTCCTGCATATGAAGCTCCTTCACGTGCAGCCTTGTTGATGCTTCTTTAAAAAAAAAAATTCTATCTCCTTCTGTTACGATTACAGGGGGAAAATCATCCCAGCTGATTTGGAGGCAAAAATTCTTGAAGCCAAGAAAAAGGTGAGTGTGGTAGAAAAGTCTGGACAAGAGTCAGAAGTCTTGAGTTTGAAACCAAGCCTGAATATTTATTTGCCCACATATGACTATGAGCAAGTCACTTATTCTCCCTAAGCCTCAGTTTCCTTAACTGAAAAAAGAACTATAAGACCTATCTTATATTTCTGCCTTATAGGCTTGTTATAAGGAAAAAGTTTTGTAGTATGGTATCATGGAAAGGGTACCAGTACTGGACCTGGAATTAGAAGTCTTGGATTTGAGTCCCAGCCTTGACTGTATGATTTTGGCCAAGTGATTTAACTTTTGTGAATCTTAGTTCCTTGTCTAGATAAATAGATGTAAAGATAAATAGATATTTAGATTGATAGATAGATAAATGGATGATAGATATTTAGATAGATAATATCCACATGACCTAACTCACAAGGTCATTGTGACAAAGGGACTTTATAATGTGCTCTGTAAATGTGAGTTGTTATATTACAGCCATATAATACAGATAACCTCTATTGTTTACATTTTTAAAACCTACTTTTGCTTTGGAAATTAAAAGTTATTCTTAAACTAAAAAATTATTTTATGAATAATAGTATTCTGCAGTAGATGATGAGATGGTTTCACCATCAGGGAAGATGTGGGTTTAGGTCCCTCTTCTGACACATAATGACAAAGCCCAATGCATCAGTGCCCCCAGAGGACTCTTTAAGACTATAAACTGCATAGCAAGTGCTGAACAATACAGGTAGAAGGAGTTTTCCCACTGGAAATACCATACATTAATGAAATCAAAGGTACACACTCCCAAAACATCACTTAATGTTACCTCTAACATTTTTTCCTCCATTTTTTGTTGGTCTTCAGTTAATAAGTTGGCCTGATTCTCTAAAGCTCTGTCTACATGGTGCCCAAAAAAGTCAGCTGAAAAGTGAAAAATTCAGCCTAAAGTCAGTTATTTTGTCCAAATAATTCTGACAAATTATTGCCAAATAATTCTGTCTCTGTTCTTCCTTCTTTTTTCTTCTTTCCTTCTTTTTTCTTTCTTTTTTCCTTCCTCTTTATTTTTTCTTGCTCAACTGACTGCTTGCTTTAGCATCCTATAGACACAGCCTTATTTAACTTTTAACTTGCTTTTTATACTGGTACCATTTCAGTTTAACACTGGAGTCTGTTTAGCAAACCTATTCTCATGTTCTAGTTTATGGCATATAGTAACAGGTCTTTACTAATCCAATCTCAGCAAATTCTATTAAGTGAAAAATCTTGTTGAACAGATGTATTCATAGAGGCCTTGCCATGTTACAGTCAATCCATTTAACAGTAATGTTTTGGTTTAGTATTCATGCCTTCTGCTATTACAATATTTATTTGCTGGGCTTTCAGTAGAGTGAAGTGAGAGATAAGAAGGAAAGAGACTGCCAAAATTTGGGCAAGAATAATTCAACAACAATTTCAATTCAACATACATTTATTAATGACCTGCTATATGCAAAGTACTTGGTAAGTGCTGGTGCTAGAAAGACAAAAATAAAGTCTTTGTCCTCAGGGAGATTACATTCTAATCAGGTGTCACCACATGCATAGCATAAATATAGTCCAAGGAAAATGGAAGTCGAGGAGTACACTAACAACAGGAAGTCTCATGGAAGGCTTCCTGGAGGAGGTGGCATCTGAGTTGAGCCTTAAAGGAGGACAAGAATTCTGAGAGGTGGGAATGAGGAAAGATGGAATTCTAGGCATGGAGGATGGCTTGAACAGAGGCACAGAGGTGGAGGCGGAGCTAAGGTACCTCAAACTCTTGACTCCCAGACGTCTCTAAACTCATTTCAGTTCTATTACACTATTTCTTCCTTTCTTGTTTATATCAATATTTTGATATATCAAATATTTCAAGTTCTGAAAATGAATGGATTTATGTAACTTACTACTATGTTAGCAGAGTAATAAACCAGAAATATTTCACAAAGGATGCCTACTAAGAAGTATGGACAATATACATGTAAAAAGATCCCACAAAGATTTTATGTGATGTCCTGCAACAGTTTTGTCCCTCTGTATAGGAGGCAGCATGAAGTAGTGGCAAGAACACTGACCTAGGTCTCCTTTCTCTGCCTCAGTTTCCTCATCTGGAAAATGAAGGAGCTCAATTTAGATAATTCCTAAGGTCCTTTCCAACTCTATGTCCTATGATTTCATAAATTCTTCCTTGGTCACTTATCAGCCATGTTGACCTTCAGTCTCCCAGTCTGGAAGCATTTTTAATAATGTGTTTTTATTCATGCCTTTGTCTTTGCATCACAGTCTGCCCATATACACAGAGATTAAACCTTCCTTTGTGACCAAAAAAAAAAAAAAGAAAGAAATTTCATGCCTGATAATGTATATATTATTATGTTCTGGTAGTTCTCCCACCTCTCTGCCTTGAGGGAAGAAATATGCTTCATTCTGTTCTCTGGAACCTTCATTAGCTTTGCAGTTACCCAAAGATCAACTTCTTTTTATTGGTCTTTTCATTTGTATTGTTGTAGTCTGGTGTTTTGTGCAATTAGCCCTACTTATTTTACTCGGTATGAGTTTATACAAACCTTACCATGAATAAGTATTTACTAAGCTCCTGCTATGTGAAAGGCACTGAGGATACAGGAGCAAAAATTAAGCAGTCCCTGCCCTCAAGGACCCTACATTTTATCCGGGGAAACAACATATCCACATAAGGAAATACAAAACAATTTAAGGGGGCAATTAGGAAAGATGTTGGGTAGAAGGTGGCACATGAATTTGAATTTTGAATGGGGCCAGAAATTCTTAAGAGACAGAAGTGACAAGACAGTGCATTCCAGGAATGAGGGACAGCCTGTACAAAGCACAGAGATGAAAGAAGGAATATCATATAATGAAAAGCAAATAGGCTAGTCTAGCTGGACCTAGAAAAGGAATTCTATGTGATGAGCCTAGAAAAACAGGTTGGACTTTGAGCAAGTTACTTCTCTTTTCTGGGCTCAGGTTCCTAATCTGTAAAATGAAGGGGGTGTACTAGATTGCCTCTAAGGTTCTTTCCTTCTCTAACAATCTTTAAGTTTACTATAACTCACTCCAGGTTGTTAAAAAATAAACACAAACAATTCAGCTGCCACCATTTGAAAGCAAACTCTGATACCACTTGTTTTAAACAAGAAATGTTAAAGATTCATTAGTTCTTTTGTCTTTTGACTTGTTCTATAGGGATATGTTCCTCTTTATGTCAATGCAACTGCAGGCACGACTGTGTATGGAGCTTTTGATCCGATACCTGAGATCGCAGATATATGTCACAAATACAATCTTTGGCTGCATGTTGATGTAAGTGCTGAGACACAAGAGATAGCCCAAATCCAGCTAAGTGAAGGAAATGGCTTTCGTTTTGGGGAACTCGGGCTGTTACCAATCTCCCAGGTGTCCACACCCACTCAGTCCCATGCTCTCCTCTGGTCCACAGTCAGCTAATTCTGGACAAATGTCCAAAGTTGCATCATAGACTGGTGTTCTTTAGATTTCTCTGGCCCATTCCAGAGCTACTTGAATTTTCTTTGGTTCATATCCACCAGCTTCTCCCATAGGAACTTCATTTCGATAAACTGCTCCTAGATGGCATAAACATGAGAAAAAGGATAAAGGAAGTGGCTACACATGCTTGATTACCTGCTGTCCATGCCCTTTGCTTAAAAAGATTGGTCTAGAAATATAATGACACTTATATAATGCCAGCTGAGAGATATTTTACCCTTAAATTGTTCTGAAGAAACATAAAGGACAACAGAGAACATTTTAAATGTATAACTATATTTCTTCTCTCCTCTCTCTGCCCCCTAGGAATGTGCTGGTAAACATTTAACAACCAGCTCTCTAATATATATATATATATATATATATATATATATATATATATATATATATATATATATACATATGACATACTTTAACATTTAATTTGCATTAACATTTTTCCATTGCTTTCTTAAGTCTATACAGTCAACAAACCAATAAATCAAGTCCTGATTTGTAACATTTGCTGATTTCCAAGGTGTAAATGCTCACACATTGAAAATTTAACAATCTGTCTCCAACATACCCTAGCTCATCCTGTTTCTCTTTCTTCCTCTCCCTCTCTATTCTCTCCTCTTTCCCTTCTTCCTTCCTCCTCCTATTCTCACTCTAACACTTGCTCTTTCTCCACCTTCTCTCTCTTTCTTTCCTCAATGTATCTCTCTTCTGTCTCTCTGTGTGCCAGTCTCTGTGTCCTTATCTTTTTAACTCCTTACACTTGGACTGTCTTTTCTCCTGTGAAGCAGATGACAAAACATATATTATATTACAAATATGATTCATTTCTATTTCTGCTTGCCCTTTTCCCTCCTCCCCCCCACCCCTGCAGTATTTTGCATGGCTACCCTCAGAGAAGTCTGGACATTTCGTGGCTTGCTACAGCCTTCAGGGACCACACCAGTCACAGTCATACAAGTATTATCTTGTCATGTATCTAGGTACTTTGAGATACACCTCATGCAGTGAGAAGCAACAACCATCTTCAGCTCTGCAATGCTCCTCAAGTGGTCCCTGACTAAAGCAGCAGCCTAGAAGGGTTTTTGATCTTTACCTCATCAGTACCCAATACTTTTGGACATCTGTGGTGCTACCACTGACTTAAACCTTAACTAACATGATGTCCCACCTGCCACCAACTAACTTGCATGACTGGAACCAGGGTTCATACTTCCCTCAGTGAAAGCTTCTTTTAAAAAATGGCAAAGATTAAGACTTGAAGCTGTTGCCAGATAAAGGCTTCGGTGTGTTTATTTTGACAGAGGAATGTCTGGGTATCACCTTTGATATGAGCCCATATGTTTAATAAAGAAAGCTATAGAATGGCCAAGTAGCCTAGAAAAGACTTTGGAATCCTTACATGCACCTGATCCCCGTATCCCTCTTCTTTCTCCGCTCTCACAGGCTGCCTGGGGAGGAGGTCTGCTCATGTCCAGAAAGCACCGTCACAAGCTCAATGGCATAGAAAGGTATGGGGCACAGTTTCCAGGAATCCTCCTATTCAGAGCATCAGACCTGTACAGTGTGATCCTGTGAGCCAGGGTGGCACCTTTTTGATTACCTTGAAGAATCAGTTATTTTCCTACTTAGCTGGGAAATGCTCAGGTGCAGACTTTGCAGTTTGCTATGTTCACTCACTAATTCACTTCCCTTCCTTCTCTGCCTCATTGTTGCTGGCTGACTCCCTTGAGATAGAAAGGGAAGAGGGGTTTGAGAGAACATCCCTCCCTCATTTATTACACCTTTTCTCCTCTCCAGTTCAAGGCCAAAAAAAAAAACAAACAAAAAAGTAACTTATAAAAAGAGGGGAAAAATCATTAGCATTGGCCTCTCTTTCTGTTCTCTATAGTGACTCCTCTGGCTTAAAGCCATTTCTCCTGACCATCTCCTAACTTTGTAAGGAAAGAGCCTCAGGAAATAAGGATGGCCATACAAAACACAAACTGTAATAAAGCGAGGTCACACACAGAAACCAATCCAGACACAATTTAGATTTGTCAAACAACTTCCATTTTTAAGTTTTGAATCTGGGAAAAGTTGAAACATATTTTGACTCTGGGAATTTTCTTCTTTAATGTGAGTACATATGTGTGTATTTGTGTTACATACATGTGCATATAAACATGTATTGTGTAGTATAAGTGTGTGCATACACTGTATATGTAGAGTATATGTACAGTGCATATATACACACATGCATATTCACATATTCACTAAGGAAGAAAATACCGAGTCAAAATATTTTTCAGATTTTCTTAGATTCAAAATTTTAAATTGGAATTTTTTTTTATAAATCAAAGAAATTTAACAAACATTTATTAAGGCCCTACTATATGCAAAGCATTTTTCTAGGAGGGGGGGTTAGAAAGACAAAGATGAAGTCTTTGTCCTGGGGGAGATTACATTTTGTTCAGGCTTTACAGCATGCACAGCACACAGTCTAAGAAAAATGGATGTGGAATAGAACACTAACAAGAGGAGGGCTCATGGAAGGCTTCATCATGGAGGAGGTGGTACCTGAGTTAAGAATTCTGGAGAAGAAGAAAGATGGCAGCTTAGGCATGGAGGATGGCTTGAACAAAGACTCAGAGATGGAAGTGTAAGTCAGAGAGACAGACAGATAGATGATAGATAGATAGATAGATAGATAGATAGATAGATAGATAGATAGATAGATAGATAGATAGATAGATGATATCGATGATAGATAGATAGATAGATAGATAGATAGATAGATAGATAGATAGATAGATAGATAGATAGAT
>NW_027187419.1:99583659-99595670 GCF_028583685.1 Petaurus breviceps papuanus
GATAGATAGATAGATAGATAGATAGATAGATAGATAGATAGATAGATGGATGATAGATAGATGATAGAGAGAGATAGAGAGAGAGATAGGTAGATTGATAGATATACACATACACATATATACTAGACATATGTTATATATGTAGTATATATGAATTATTATAGATTACATATTATATATAATACACACAAATATATGCACATGCTCACATATATATACACATAGATACCTATACACATGTGTATATGTATGTTACATATACATGTGTGTATGTATATGCTAGATGGCACAATGGATAGAGAGCCAGGTCTGGAGTCAGGAAGACCTGAGTTCAAACCCAACCTCAGATACTTCCTACTTGTGTAACCCTGAGTAAGTCATTTAACCTTGTTTGCCTCAATTCCTCATCTGTAAAATGAGCTGGAGAAGGAAATGGCAAACCACTTTAGTACCTTTACCAAGAAAATCCCAAATAGGGTCACAAAAAGTTGGACACTACTGAAATGACTGAACCCCAATAAAACAAAAAATTAGCTTACATTACCTAAAGAAAAATAAAATTTTGACTCTATCTTCTTATTTTCTATTTAAAGCATAAACATATTGTTTATTTAGAATCTCTGGGATGTTCAGAAAAGTTTATGACAAATATAATTCCTTAAGAACAGGACAGTCTGTTGTACAAAGAACAAACGGGCTGTTGCCCTCTGCAGTGGCCCTTAGCCCATCCCCTCCACTCTGAGGCCCTTATGGCTTAAGTAGGGATCCAAACTTTGACCCTTGGGGATGAGATAAAATCCATTACTTTCTGCCTGAATATTTTGCAGATCTGCTCTACAGTAGATTTGTTTTCTTCATTATAATTTTTGGAGGAAGGAATTATTCAGAGTTTCTCTGTTTATTCATGCCTTATTCACATTCTACAGACACAAATATACCCAATAAATACTTTCCCCACTAAAAGATCTCTTTGACATACGAGAGTTGAATTCTGGGTAAGGGGCATAGTATGAGAAGGTCAAACAAACATTTAAATGAAACCATTATTATTGGGGGCAGAGTCCATCAGATTCACACAAAAGTTTTAATAAGCCCGTGTATCACTGAAGCAAAAGTGCCAGGGTGTTAATCACTATTTATTTCACTTAGGGATTATTTCAAAATCCTGCTTAAGGTGCTCCTTAGTCACTTAATTGTCTTAGATAAGGTGATTAGGATACTAGGAGACCTTACTTGTTAAATTATGGTTACAATGAAGATGGTAAGATTGTGATCGTTTAGCATTTAAATAACCTTACTATGTAGCAAAACTTTATAGTTGACTAGTCTATGGGCATTTTTAGGAATATCGCCTCATACCTCCCAGTAGAGGCAGTTAGAGTGCACTGGACTTGTAATCAAGAAGATTTGAGTTCAAATCCAACCAAGACACAAACTGTGTGACCCTGGTGTAATGTTAATGGGATATAAGATCTTCCCCCTTCATTAATAGGCCTTTCATGGAGTCCATTAAGTGAAGCTTGCTTAGGGGAGGCCTGCTTGTAGGAAGGCTTACACCTTTTGCTAATTTAAGCACTGAGTCACAAGGGTTGTGATACCTTCTGGCTCTGAGAAGTATGTATATACTCTGAGTTGGTATTTTGTTTTGGGGGCTCCCCTTTGTGAAGGATCTTGTGATTCACTGGTGGAGATTCTGAGTGGCCGTATGTTCAGAGCTCCCTACCTGCTCCAATGTAAAGGCTCTCTGGATCCAGGGATGCATGTAAAGTGTATAGCAATATTGCTTTGATTCAGGCAGTGAGAGCCCTGTCTGTTGGTCTTTGTTTCATTGCTTGTATTTTCTCTGTGTGTATTTTTCTCTCAAATTCAGGGTGCTGACTTTTCCCCTGAACTAGTGAATGTAATTTAAAAAAAGATTGTTGACCCCTTTAACAGCTACCTTTCCTAGTAAAGCAGATCTAAGAACCTGTGCTAGCAGCCATCCTGGATATGCCAGTGAGATTTCTGCCACTCCTGGGCATGTCACTTAACCTTTTTTATTCCTTAGTTTTCTCATCTGTAAAATGGGGGTAGTAAAAGCATTTACCCGCCCCCCACCAGGGTTGTTGTGAGGATCAAATGAGATGATATTCATAGAGCACTATATAGATGCCAGCTATTATGGGGAGGTAGACATGCGGTTAGATCCATCATCAGCCCATTTTATGGAGAAGAACAAGAAGGAAGAATGTCTGAGTCACTTTCCTAGCAATAAGTGGCAGAGTGTCACTGCACTGACACCGTGTTCAAAGGTCAAACATACATACACAGTTATTCAATCAAAGTAGGGTTGTGGGTGAGGAGTATATCAGCTTATGAACGTGCAGTGATAACTTCCCAAGGACATAATTTATTGTACCCTGCTGTCTGCATCTCCTCTTACCAGCACCAGTTTCTTCTCCTTCCAGAGCCAACTCAGTTACCTGGAACCCTCACAAGATGATGGGCGTTCTGTTACAATGCTCTGCCATTCTCGTGCGGGAAAAGGTTTGCTTTTTTTGGTGGGGGGAGGGGAGAGGGGGCGAGGAGGGGGAGGGGAGAGTAAGAGCTGTGTGTCATCCCAAATACCCTCCCCTTCATACATCCAGTCGCGATTCAGAAGATCGGCAATACAATATCCAAATACTTCTGTTCCACCCCCAGGGCATACTCCAAGGATGTAATCAGATGTGTGCAGGGTACCTATTCCAGCAAGACAAGCAGTATGACATTTCCTATGACACTGGAGACAAGGCCATACAGTGTGGCCGTCATGTGGACATTTTCAAGTTTTGGTTGATGTGGAAAGCTAAGGTAAACAAGGAGGAAATCCAGGAAGTGGGATAGAAATGTTTTCACTTCCTATTTTCTGAGTACATGGTAGGTATAGTAAGCTGGGGGAGGTAGCCTTGGGGCCACTCACAAGTAATTTATCACAGATAATTGGCAAAGTGGATAACCTACCACTACCAGCTAGTCTGAAGCATGTAGTTTTGGGCAGTGTGGAACCCCACAAAGTCTTATTAGTTAATCCCAAATCAGCCCTTCTGAGAGCTCATCTGTTCTCCTTGCTAACACCAACCCATGCAAACACTCTGCACTCCTGCCTAACTCTCAAAGCTTATGCTTGTCTAGACTGACTAGTTTGTCAATACTTGGACCTAATGAAATATCCAAGACTCCTACTAAGCCAGGGAATGTATAAAGACCAGTGGCTGGCTCTCTGCCACCTGCCTGCTGATGAAGAGAAAAGTATGACACTAATAAGAACAGCTGCTTGTGTGGGGTGGGAGCAAGGCATGTTTGGTCAGGGTTCACTTAATGCTTTCAAGTTCAAGGTGGAGGTTTACGAGGCATGTTTCAAAGCAAAGAAGACTTCCGACTAAAACCACTGGGCAATAGAATTTTTCGGAAGATAAAGTCTATGCTGTAAATAGCCACTCAAATGTCAGAAAGCCCCCACGTTTCATTCTGAGCTGTCATATCCTCATCCTAGGACTTTTTTTTTTACTGTGGGTTCTTTTTCACTGTTTAATTATTTCAAAAAATAATATTTTACCTTGTGACAAATGAAGACAATCACACAGTGCTTGGGTTCACACTCTAATATTTTCATTTTAAAGACTTCAAGTAATACAGATACTTCAGGTGAGAGACTGGATGAAATGACCTCTGAGGTTCCTCCCACCTCTAAGATTCAATGATTTTAATACATAAATGGGGAGATGATCCATTCCTATTAATATCTCTCTTCTTTTGAAAACAGGGCACAGTGGGATTTGAAAATCAGGTCAACAAGTGCCTGGATTTGGCTGAGTATCTCTACGACAAAATTAAAAACAGAGAAGAATTTGAAATGGTTTTTGATGGTGAGGTAAGTCATCACAGTCTATCCTAACTATCAATAGCATATGTTGAAGGCTTTTGTTTTGTTGAATGTTTTCATTAGTGATGATTGTGAGACCATATTTGTCCACAGTACCAGGTATTGTACTCTGAACAATCTTTTAAGTTTTCATCATTGGTCTTTGGCCCACAAGAATACTACTGTCTAAGACATCTTGGAGATGTTTTTTAATGATGTTGTTTTGGTTGACCCAGAATTCAAATCGGAAATGGCATCATTAGACACACTAGCACGTTCACAAATAGTCTTTCCTTTTAGGGATGCGTTCAGTAATTACTTAGTCTGGCCCATCTACCTTTGGGAAAGAGCATGTAGAAATCATTTAGGACAGCTGTGAAACTGACCTATTTCCCTATTCTTCAAGGGCTCTGGGAAATGGCAGCTGACATCTTCCCTTGCAAGTAGTAATCATCTCTCCTAATCTCTACAATCAGGAATTCATCTCTAACTAAAATCGTCATTCCTGCAAGATAAATCTAATTTTTCCCTCCTCCTTTCCTTAGGAATCTATATTCTGAAATTAACCCTTTATAAACTGTTTTTTTTTATTTTAAGACCATCTTTTTCCCCCCTGAAACATACCTTTATTTCTAAATATATCCCTCTCCTACCAAGAAAGTAACAAAGAATAAAAAGAATCATAGTTCAGCAAAAGTGACATACGGAATGAGTCTGGTAGACTTGCAATGTTCCATATCCATAGCCCTTGCCCTCTAAAAAGAAAAGAGGGAGGCACATCTTTTCTTTGGGACAAACTTTGGTTAATATAATTTATATAATTCTCAAAATAATCCAGGATATAAATGTGAGTTCTGTCTCTCTCCAAAACAAATTCTCAGAGAGATATCTGTTTAACAATCATTTAACCCCATCTTCCAGAGCCACAGCACATGACTCTCTGTCAAGTTGTCATAGGCATAATGGAGATGAAATTTAGCTGCCAAACACCATTCTTAATACTTGTTAATGTGAGTTCAAAGCAGCTTCCCCCACAAGGTCCCACCAACAAAATGACTAGCATAAAGCCTGACTATAGTAAAATCTGTGCGAGGAATTAGAGAAAAGAAATCCTGTTCAAATCTTATCCAGGTTGTAGAACAGAAGAAAATGAGCATGTACTAATCGGTAAGATTGTTGACTACTCATTATAGAATCATAGAATTGGTAAGGCCCTCAAAAAAGTCACCTCCTCTCTCCCTCTGCCTCCAGACTACATTGGATTCAAAAAATCAAGATATTTTAAAAGCAATTACACAAACTACCTTTGTGATGCTTCCACCATTCTTCCAATGAGTTCTTTTTCATCTAGCCTAGCCTCTGGTGAAATCAAGACTTCAAGCCTCTCATTTTGTTGTACTTCTGGAGAATTTGGCATCTTTGCCAAAGCTTGGGGGAAGAACAGGTGTTGCTACTGAAGAAATTATAGGGAAATGTGTTTTCCTGGGAAAGAATGTTGTCTTTAGGCAGGACCCTAGGAAGCACCTACTCAGCTTATAGTACTGGTTCTTAGAATATTCTAATCACAACTTGCTCATTATGTCCTATTACCTATACTCTCAATGAAACTTTGTATGTCTCTCTCCCAGCATTGTACTATTCCCCATTCATCTTTTAGCTCTGGGCCACACATAATTTATTTCTTGTTTTTTCAACACATTTGTAAAGCTTTATATTGGTGAAACACACTCCACTGGGGAGGAAGTGGACCTAACTGCTAGACTCATCTTTGTGTCCATGGCCCCTTTGGTATATGAGTAATAAAAATGCTGTGGCCAATCCAGAAAAATGCAGAGTATTGAGTTTATTCTTTAGTGATCCTATTTGTCATTGGATTGATTTGGGTATTATAAAAAATTCCACTATATATATCCAAATATGTGTATATATGCACATGTGTGCGTGTTTATATATAGTCTCTCACTATACCACACCTTTGATTATAGTACAGATCAAATCGTGTGCCCAAGTACACAGTAGTACATTGTATATTCCTCACTATAGCTCAGAATGTTTACTAGGGATGCTGTATGTGTCCTCTCTTTATCAGCTTTAAAATGAAGTTTTACTATAACCCCATGAAAAGAATAAGGATAAAAGGTAACTTTTTTAATAGATCAACATCACACAGATTAAAATTTGAAATGTATTAGACTGAGTTAAATGGGATCAATTTCTAGTAAATTAAAATTTCACAACCAAATACAGTTAGGAGATATGTGTTTATCTAGAAGATATTAAAAATCCTTATCTATAAAATGTTAAAGAATATTTAGCACTCAGAACATCCAAAGGAGATCACAAAACATATACTCTTAAGCTCTTGAACTTTAAAATGTTTTACTAATTATTTAATTTTTTTTACAAACCACAATTATTTCCCAATAAACCACCTCCTCCATAGAGTCCTCCTTTACTTTTTTCTTTTGCTTTTTTTTTTCCAGAGTGGGGAAGGTAAGGCAATTGGGGTTAAGTGACTTGCCCAAAGTCACATGTCGAATTTTTTGTGTTAAGTATCTGAGTCTGGATTTGAACTCAGGTCCTCCTGACTCCAGCGGCAGTGCTTTATTCACTGCACCATCCAGCTGCCCTGAAGTCTTCATTCTTAGCAATATCTCTGCATACTGACTCTTCATAAAGTTTTTTTTTTATTAATGTTTCCTCATAAAATAAGTTAAGAGGGGTGGCTAGGTGGCACAGTGAATAGAGCACCGGCCCTGAAGTCAGGAGGACCTGGGTTCAAGTCTGACCTCAGACACTCAACACACACACAAAAAAAGCCGTGTGACCTTGGGCAAGTCTCTTAGCCCCAATTGCCCTCCAAAAAAAGCAAATAAATAAAATAAAATAAATTAAGACAGTTCTCCCAAGAAAGAAGTTTCTCTTTACCTTCTTTCTATTGGTTTTCAGCACAATTTCTCATAGATTCCCACACGTCAAAGTTAAACTCACACATTCTCCCTGATTCCAGCCTCTCATTGAATTATAGTTACAACTGCAAATTATAGATTTTCTGATTTTAAAGAAATAGTAACAGCTTCTATAATCCCTGTCAGAGAGGCTTTGAAACAGGGTTTTTAATTGTCTCTGACTTTTATCTTTGCCAATTTGATAGATGTTAGTTAAAAACTCAAAGTTGCATTTGTCTTATTATTAGTTATTTAATGTATTATCTTATATGCCTGTGAATGCTTTATATTTCTTCTTTTGAAAATTATTCTTATTTTTTGCCCACTTATTTATTGAGGAATAACTCTTAGTTGCTGCATTTTACTCATAGGAGAGTCCTTCAGAACATCACTCAGAGATTATCTACCTTTTATATATTATATTTATATTATATATTATACTTTAACAAGTTCTCAGTTTCTTAGATCACTGCAAATTAGAAGGAAGAGGAAAAACTTTATGGGACAGTCATATTGACAGCAGGGAGAAGTGACAATTAGTGTGGGAGAGGACAGAAAAATTATGATAAACAGAAAGACAAGAACTCAAAAAAAAAATCACAGCAATCATAAGGCCATGTAATGAAGGGTAAAAAACCTCCAAGTATTCCAGTTGTCCCCGAGGACATTACTGTATTAAAGCACCACATAAAAATGCATGCTCATAAATGGGACTCTGAGGCAGAGGCATGCCGGAACCAATTTGAATTAATCAAGAGAGTCAATTGTTGAATTTTGTTTTAACACTTACACCTCAGAAATGGGTAAACTCTACAAATCAGGGCTTGATTTATTATTTCCTTGACTATCTGAACTTTTAAAAAAAAAGTGATGGAAAATGTAAATAATGTAGATTAAGCTTAAAAGTGAGTCATGTGTACTCTTTTTTTGGGGGAGGGGGTGAGCCAGTTGTCAAACATTTTCCACCACACTCCTGTTCTGAGTTATCAAGAAAAGGTTCAATTATGTTAGTTGTAAATAAAGTGAAATCTGTAAATATTTATTAATCACCTACTATGTATAGGGAACTAGAGAGCAGGGAAGTGCATTATACTTTTAAAAAAGATTTTCAAGAAATTTGTGTGCATACAAACATTATATCATACATATATTTTAAATTTAATTGCTTAAAGGGATAGTTTTCAGTTATCTGGAAAATGTTCATATATGGAATTTCTCATTCCCTGGTGATGCATATCAAATGTTACTCTACTTAGTACATAGCAACATTTATTCAAACATGCCATGCTATTGGAAATCTGAAAGCTTCATATATGACTTTAAGTAAGAATTTGGGGTTGGAGAAAGCCTTTCCTTAGGTTTTCATATTCTTTACTGCATCATTGTTTTTGTCTCCACAGCCTGAGCACACAAATGTCTGCTTCTGGTACATTCCTCAAAGCCTCAGGGGCATCCCAGACAGTGATGAGAGACGAGAAAAACTTCACAGGGTATGGAGTATATGCAATCTATCATCTATCCTTCTGCATTTTCTTTGGCAGCTTAGTTGGCTTGTTCTCATATGATAGTTCTGTTCATCTTGATCAAAGATTTTTGAACACCTCAGAGTTTTCTTCTTAGAATTATCCTTGTCACAAGGAAATTTAACCTTTGTTTTAAGGTCATCTTGGCTCTGTAGCTTTAGTATAAGGCATCAGTCTCAGTTTTCATGGAGGTAACACTTGGTATATAGTCAGGATTCATTGTGCAAAGTAGTCTGTGAACATTCCCAGACAATGGCAGATTCTCAGTACAGCACAGTACATTCAAGTAGAGTAAAGGCCAGAGCTCTTCACAACTAATTGATAACTACCTTGAAACTGTCCTGTCATCTGGTTTCTGTTTATCAACCAGGAACATCCATTTAAAATAAAATTGGGAATGAGCTAGGTGGTGCAGTGGACAGAACACTAGGCTAGGAATCAGGAAGACTCATCTTCCTGAGTTCAAATGTGGCCTCAGAAACTTCCTAGCTGTACAACCCTGTGGGCAAGTCACTTAACCCTGTTTGCCTCAGTTTCCACGTCTATAAAATGGGCTTGATAAAGAAATGGCAAACCACTCCACTATCGTTGCCAAGAAAACCCCAACTAGGGGTCACAAAGAATTGGACATGACTGAAAAAAAGTGAACAATAACAACAAAAAGGAATGAGATGAAAGGTTGGATGGAAACTTGGCTCAGTGGTTGAACTTTCAGTTACTTATCAAAAAAGACTGGTATATCTAGCTGAGAACATTACTTGAACCTGTAAGTACACCTGCACAGCAAACAATCTGTCCTCTATTCAGAGTTTCTATGGTAGAGTAGGAACCAAACTCTGCTTTTAGTTGGATTGAATCTGTTCCTCAAGGTGGCACTATCCGGGTCATGTCTTCTATATTAATAGCCATTTTCTTTCTAGTGGATTGCTTTGCTTATAACAGAGTAGAGTCTCTCAGGTTTGAGGGCTAGAGAAGTCAAAGATGTGTAACCAGTAGTGAAGCAGCTAATTAACATTTAAAAGGGAGTGAATGTCTAACACTAAAACCCAGAACTCAAATGAACTGAAGGGTTTTGACCTTGACCTCAAAAATCTACTGAATCCCGGCAATATTTCTGTCTTCGTATATCTACCTCTCTTCCTCTTTCTTTCCTTTCGTTTCTTTTTCTTTGTCTCTCTCTTCTGCATACATATACATGTATAGATGTATGGATGTATATGTATATATATATATGTGTGTGTGTGTGTATATGTATATATATATTGTGTTTGTATATATGTATACATTTTTCTGATCCTTCTTTTCACTCTCTATCTCCTTCTCTCCTTTGCTTCTATTCTCTCGATGTCTATATCTATATCAATGTCTGCTCCTTCCTTTCCCTCATCTCTTTTTCTCACTCTCAATTTCCTCTATTTTTTCTTTATGTCTATCTCTCTCCCTCTATCTGCTCTGCTCTTCTCACTTTCTCTCCCCCTCCCTATCTCCTTCCTTTTCCCTTACATTTATTCTGTTTTTCACTTTTTTTCCATTTAACATACCACAACCAAAAACTAAAGGTATTTATTTAGTATGTGTTGTGCTCAGTGAACAAAGTTTTATGTTCCCTGTTTTTAATTTCAATGGTAGATCAGTTGAAGTATTTTTATTATTTTTTAAGCAATCGGGGTTAAGTAACTTGCTCAAGGTTACACGACCAGTTATTTCTGGGTGTGGTGCTGAGTATCTGAGCCCAGATTTGATCCAGGTCATCCCGACACTGGAGCCAGTGCTCTTACTCGCTGTGCTACCTGGCCGCCCCCCTATTTTTATTTCTTTAAGAAAACATTCACACCAAATTAAATTGCTTTTTCTATGAATTCATGAATTGAATTTTTGCAGGTAAATGGCCAGTGAAAATATTCTCACCCCTTGTCTACATGGTGTCATAACCAGTATTCAGTTCAGTGAGGCACTCCATTAAACCCAACATTGGCATTGAAAACAAAACAAAATCAGATGTTAAGACTAACTAGAATTTTTACTTCTTAACTCACTATTTGGCATTAGATAGTCACAGCTTCAGAGTGCAAAGGCCTTGGAGGGCAGTAAAGTCAGGGGCTGTTAAACTTAAAATGCCATAGATTGGTCCTTTGAAGACTATGACTTTTATACCAAGAATAACCACGGGTCATAAGCGCCTGGCAGTAAGGGAAGGGAAAGTCCATTTCTAGGTCTAAATTCCTACAGCATTTAAACAAAGCAGATTATAAATTAGTCTGCAGTGTCATTATTGGGATGAAGCAAAGCCCAGTGGGACCACTTGTCTATGACAAGGGAAGAAATAAAATGTAGAAGAATATGACATAAGATGGAAAAAGAAACAGAGTAAGAGAGTAGAAGGGGGTGAGAAGGAAAAAGAAGAAAGGAATGAGGCCTCTATAATGGAAAGTAGTTGGAAAATCCTTCACAAAAGTGAACTTCAATACATGTTCATATTCTATACAAATTTGCCAACCAGAAACTTAATTTAAAAGTATACTTAGACAATATAGATTGTCTATAAGTTCCAGGTAGGGAAATAGATAGAACTGCAAAGATGAACCAGTTTGGTGAGGATAAAATATGGCATGCCATTCTTCAAAAAAAAAACATTCATCTAACCTAAAATGGGACAATTAGGTGGCACAGTGGATAGAGTGCCAGTCCTGAAATCAGGCTTGAGTTCAAATCCGGGCTCAGACAATTACTAGCTATGTGACTCTGGGCAAGTCACTTACCCCTGATTGCTTTAGTTTCCTGATTCCAAGCCCAGTGCTTTATCTACTGTACCTGATGGCCCTAATGGCTTCTTAGATCCATTCTAGATCCAGCTCTATAGTCCTACATAGCTGAGTAATTCGATGGACAGTATACTATACTGTATGGAGCATCAAGAAGATTTGAGTTCAAATCCTGCTTCTGACACTTAACTAGCAGTGTAAACCTGAGCAAATTATTTAACTTTTCTGTGCTTCACTTTCCTCCTCTGTGAAAGGAGGCAGATAGACTCGATGGTCCCTAAGGTCCCTTCCAGCACTAGATCTATAATCATTCAGTAGATTCTTTTTTTTTTAAACCATACCAGAGTGACCAGATGATCTGTCTCTTTCTTCTGAACTCCTGATTAAAATAGATCTGCTGAAGCATGGTAGAAAAATTTGACTTCTGGAAGTCAACAAAAACCTGGAATCTGAGATGAAAGTGGCTGGAAATTATGGCAATCAAACCATGTGCTTGAGACAGTATATAGAACCAGGGCCAGTTTTCTTGAGACTTCTAAAATCTGGGGTTCTTTATGCAAAAAAAATACAGTTCAAATTAGATAGACACAGGCTTATGCCACCACTTTTCTGACAGGGTAAAATTTCTGTCACCAGCTTTATAGATGCTGCACTTAGCATCCCATATCCTTATTCTACCAAGGAGAAACATGCTGTTTCTTAAATAGATTATTCCCCATCCCTCCTCCCCCTCTAACAACACCTTCTCTCTGTCTCCTTCTCTGTCTCTGTCTCTGCTTCTCTCTCTCTCTGTCTCTCTCTGTCTCTCTTTCTCTCTCTCTCTGTCTCTCTCTCTCTCTCTGTCTCTCTCTCTGTGTCTGTCTCTCTCTCTGTCTCTCTGTCTCTCTCTCTCTCT
>NW_027187419.1:99595770-99609080 GCF_028583685.1 Petaurus breviceps papuanus
CTCTCTCTCTCTCTCTCTCTCTCTCTCTCTCTCTCTCTGTCTCTCTCCACATTCAATCTCTACCGCATAGCCTTCCCCTGATTGCTTTCACAAATTCCAAGACAACAAGGAAGACTAAGTGCCATACCCAGAACAGGACAACTGGGCTTTGCCCAGGACAGAATTAGAAGGCACAAGTGTACTTTCCAAGTTTTAGCAGGGTACAAATAGTAGAATTCAGCAAGAATAATTGGAGTGGAAGCTATCAAATAGTTGCACTCCACCCTGTACTGTCATCCTGCCTCAGTCTCCTGAGCAGTAACTTCATGACGATGTTTGAGTTCTCTGTCTAAACCCCAGTGGGACAGTGCTAATCCTATCCAATATTGGGCATCTTTTATGACATTTATAATAGGTACAAAAATTTCATGTTGCATCTCTGCAAAGACTTCCCAGCTGTTTCTCTATTTCATCCCTCAAAAGCATAGAACATAAGAATCCACTCCCTTCTTGTGTTTATCCAATCCCTGTCTGCACTCTGGAGTTAGGAAATAGGAATTAGTCAACCAATAAATATGTATCATTATTTTATTGGTCGGCTAATTTTACATAGCATTTTAGGGTAGTATCTCATTTGAGCTTCGTCACAACACTGTGAGGTAGGTGCCATTGTTATCCTTATTTTACAGATGAGGAAACTGAGGCTTAGAGAGGATGTTGTGACTTTCTGAGGGCCCTACTAGGAAGAGCCTAAGGCAAGGTTTGAACCTACATCTTCCTAACTTCAAATCCAGTGCTCTATCTACCACACAACACTGCCAACCAATAAGAGCCGTGAGATGCTTTTTTTGGACACTGCCACAGAAGAAAGTTGACAGTGTGGCTTTTGTCAAACTCCAAATGACTACAATTGTACACGGCTAGCTGGAGCGAATTCTGGGTAGTATTTCAGAGCTGTATTTAAATAACTGCTGTTGCCTCTGGTGCATGATCGGGCTCTTTTTCAGCAAACACTGTTAGAATTAACTCGGGTGATATGTTGTCAAGAGGTCCCCTTTTAAACTGAATGTCCCAAAACAGGATCTTTTATCTTATGGTAGAAAATAGAGATATCCATAGAACATGGGCCAGGTACGCTAGCATAGCATAGTCACCTGGCCTATGTTCTATGTGCATCTAAGAAAGTACAATACTTTGTAGTTCTTTTAGAATACTGTCCAAGGATTTGGCACTTATTAATATCTGTTCCAATGTATTCTTTTCACATTTCGAAAAAAAAAATCTGTTTTTTCCATCTGCTTATTGAAGCAAATTCTGACCTCTTAAGAGTTGACATTATTAAAAAATTCATCACCTGGCAGTCAACCTTTTGGCAGTGAGCCCTTTTAGTACTTAGTTTAGCTGGTCCTCAAACAACAGGCATGTATAAACAGCCACTGAGCTCACTCAAAGCCCTTCTAGTTTGGTAAAAACCTACTACAGTTCTTATTTCAATGCATAGCCTTTGAGAGGCTATGGCTACTGTTTGACCAGGTGTGCTAGAGAGCCAGCTTGGGGAACCAACTTATGAAAGCTAACTATTAAATTTTCACTGTGAGCATTTTCACCTTGGAAATTGACAAATACTATACACCAAGGTTTGATATACTGTTCTGTTGATTGTCTAGATTTAAAGTGATGAAGAAAATGTTAATAATGGAGAGTAAACTTAAAAGTGTATTTTTTTAATTAAGAAGGTTGTTAAACATTTACCAGGTTGCCTCCTCTCCTGACACAATGTGGTACCAAAGGAAGACCAGCAGAAATCCTCTGGTATAGTTAGACTATAGGCACATTGTCATAGACATAGACATGTGTATACACAAATATATATATTTGATCCAGACTGTACTTTAATTGATGTAGGAAACCACCATTGTGGAAACTCCAGCTACCAATGAAGATTAACAACTCATTTTTAGTTTATAGTCTTAATTTTCTAAGCTAAATGAGACATTGAAAAGTTAAGGGATTTGTCTGTGGTCACATGTTTTCCTGTGTTTGTCAGTGGCTGAACTTCAAATCTTCTCTAATTCTATCCCTTCTGGCACTCTGCCTCTTCCATAGAACAACAGCTACTATTAAAATAGGAATTTGCAACATTTTCCTTTTCTTTTTATTCTTGCCCATGTTAAAAAAAAATAGCAAAAGTATTTTTAGCTAGGTTGTTCTTTCCAAACTCCCCACCACACCCCAAATATGTTGAATTATTTATGATTATTTATTGTTGTTATTATTAATAACAATAGCTGTTAGCATTTATATAGGGCTTTAAGGTTTTCAAAGCTGTGTTTGTGTATGTGTGTGTGTGTGTGTGTGTGTGTGTGTGTGTGTGTGTGTGTATGCTGACTCATTTGAAAAATATCCTTAAAGGAAGTCAGAGGGAGACACAGACAAGCAGGATAGCTTAGAAACTAACAAGCTGAATTTGTTATGTGATTACTAAAAACAAAAGCTTTACTTATAAAGATGTTCAGTTTTATATATAATCCTCATTTTCTGTTCTTTGAATATGGAAACATTTATGTTTGTTGAATAGCAACATAGGATCATCGATTAACAGCTGGGAGGGACCTCAGACACCAATTTAATTTGAGCCCCTTGCTTGCCTGTCAAGAATAATAAAAACCAAAAATGATTAAAATTTCAAAACAAACAAAAAAGGGATATTTTGGTGGGCCTTATGTATTGTTTTGTGTTCTCTACCACAAGGTGGCGCCGAAGATCAAAGCTCTGATGATGGAGTCTGGTACGACTATGGTTGGATACCAGCCTCAGGGAGACAAAGCCAACTTCTTCCGGATGGTTATCTCAAACCCAGCAGCCACCAAGTCTGATATCGACTTCCTCATTGAGGAAATTGAAAGACTGGGACAGGATCTGTAATAACCATCGGGCAAACCCTTTCTTGCTTTCATGAGGTGTTTTCCAGTTCTGCACCCATTTCTACAGAACACACTTCATGGAAGTTTCCTTTCTAAATGTTGCATTCTCCTATGGCACTCTAGAAACAAATCCCTATAAGTTGCTGAAAACACATAGGCCATTTTATTGAGGGAGAAAAAGTATATTACCGTGACACATATTGCTAAACCTTATTTAAGCCTGTTTATTGTAGTTAGCAGGAAACTAATAGGTCTTAAAAGAAATTGCAGCTGAAAAAATCTTTCCAGTATATATGTACAGTTATATATAACTATATATATATATATGTATAGTGAGTAGGACCTTAGTAATAAGCAGCATGCTTTCCACTTTCATAGAGCCGATTCTTCCTTCAAAAATCACTGAGGAGGGGGTAACGTGCTGCAAACCAGCTTGCCAAATGAAAACAGCAAAGATTTTATAAAACTGTAGTTCTGTACATACAAAGGAAATTACTATTTAGCAGGACTTAATCTTACCCCCAATTATTCTCTCCTGCGTGACGAAAAGCCAGAGCTATAAGGAGCAAGAGAGGCTTTGTCACAGGATGCTAACATTTACAGGGCATTGACAGCACTCTTCATTAACTTTAATTTAATTATTAATTAATTAAAAATTAATTAATTAATTAACTTCATTAAGTAGAAACAAATGAGTTTAGCACCTACTTAAGAAGAATAATTAGTCAAAATAGGAAGCTGTCAGATGACAGCAGCTCCCTCCCCCAGTCCATTCCCTGGTGATGACCTCACCAGTAGCAGCTTCTAGGTGTCCTGGAGTGTCTCCTCCCAAGGAATTCTGTGTCTTGAGACCTAAGTTCTTTCTCCAAAGGAGGTCTTCCTCCCACTCATCCTACCTGTCCCAGTAGAATTTGTCTTACTGCTTGCCCCAGGCACAGGCATCTTGTGGTGCTTTCCCTGAGCTCCAAACTGCTAGTTGTGTCTCTGAGGAAGTCACCATTTGCTGCCCAGTTAGCCACACCCTCTCCATTAGTGTTATCTGAGGGGAAGTAGTAGCACAATCCTTGTTAGCAGGTATATTCTCGATGTATTTTTAGAGATTGCTTTGTGTAGATTGTGTATATTATTGTTAAATGACTTTGTGGGGTGGGGAAAGGAACACACATAATGATTTCAATAACTGTTCAATTGTAGGTACATGAAATATTTGCTTTATTTATATGCAGAGATTTACCATGTTAAGAGTTGTCTTGTATTTTCTTCCATTTGTAATGTATCTTATTTATATATTACTGAAGTAAGTTTGAAATAACGTTTATGGTATTTTAGTGTATTTGTGAGCCAAAGAGAAAAGAGTAAAATTTAGTGAAACTTGCATTTCTATTAGAGTGCCCTTAAAAAATCACTTATGGATCATTTTCCTGTCTAGAAAAGGAATTCTGATATTGTACCTAGAGTTGAGTATATTGAAACCCCTTTACTTCCATAGACTCTGCACTTTTGTTACCCTTACTGTTTGACTGTGTGTCCAGTTTTCTGAATGCTTTTCTAGTGACTCCTGGCTAACAACCAGGCCCTTGTACCTTTGTAGTAGATCAGGACCAAGCTCTGTGACTAGTTTAGCTAAATTCTATGGCAACATTTCTGAAGATCCTTATGGATTCTAGAGGAGTGCTGACCAGGCTCACTGCTATTTTGCAGGAAGAACATTTTAGAGTATACATGAAAAAATGAATAAATAAAAATGTTCTCCTTGGAGAACTTGGACAGAATGGTTTGCCAGTTTCTCGTTTTAATTGAGAGAGATGTTTCCAATTGCAGTCACCTGGGACACCTGTGGATCATTTCAGTTCCCATTAGCTCACTGTGTGGCTAATTACCTGCATTTCACCCTCAATTGCTAAATCTCCATTCAATGTCAAACCAAAGTCCCAGAACCACCCAGGAGCTGCAAAATTTTATTGTGGTCAGTCATTAAAGTTTGTTGATTTCAATGTCTTAGAAAAGTTTTGCCCTCTTATCCCATTTTCCAGTTTGCAGTTTGAGGCTTCCTTTCTTGGTGATTCTATGAAAGAAGCACAAAATGAAACAATTTGTCCTGTCCAGCTTGGGTTGGATGGTTCTAGTTTGCAGAGGTAACTTCCTCCCAGGAAATAATGACATAATTGTGAAGGAGTCCAGAAAAATAATGAATAAGATTTTGCTCAGAAGGGCTTTAAAAAACAGATTTTGAATTTATCCTACTACAAAATTCCAAAGATTTCTGGATATGTGCATGCAGCACCTCTAGATAAGCAATTCTGCCTCAAACATTAGTTTTGTGACTGGATGTCATTTGACCTCTCTAGTTCGTCATCTGTAAAATGAGGGGTTTAGACCTAATGACCTCTAGGGTCTCTTACACTCCTAATTCTGTGACCCCATGAAACATTTGCATATAGTTCACTAAGCAGAGAAATGGAATTTTGTGATACTAAGAAAAATCTAAAGGCAAAGATGAATGTTCAGCTAAAGATATTTTCCCCAAATCTTAGCCAGAATCCATAAATTGTTGTGGTGTGATGGAAGGAACACAGAAGCATAACTTGAGACTCTACCCATTTTGACCCTACCTTTTAACCTCTGTGTGGTCTTTGGCATATTGGAAAGAACTCTAGATTTGAGTGTTGAGGACTTGGGTTCAAATTCTGCTCCTTTCTGAATCTCAATCTCGTAATCTATAAAATAAGAGAATTGGATTGGATGGCCTCTTTGGTCCCTTCTAGCTCAAAATTACTTTGATTCTAGAATTGACATTTGCTGATTTTTAAATGTAATAGCAATTACATGATCAGGCAGTGAAGTGGTACAGTGTATAGAGTGCAGTGTCTGGAGACAAGAAGACTCATCTTCCTGAGTTCAAAACTGACCTCAGACATTTACTAGCTGTGTAACCCTGGGCAAGGCACTTAATCCTGTTTGTCTCAGTTTCCTCATCTATAAAATGAGCTAGAGGGGGAAACAGAGAACCACTGCAATACCATTGCCAAGAAAATCACAAATGGGGTCACAAAGAGTTGGAAACGACTGAACAACATTAGGTGATACAATTAGCCTAGAAGGGAAGATATTGTTTAAGACAGTACTTGTGGTAACTCCTGACTTCAGCACTTAGTAAAGACTGAGAGCCCATTCTGGAGTAAGTCTCTAGGATTAATTCTGTACTCTGAGACTTGAGGTTCAAGTTCAGGAGCCATTTGGACAGATATGCTTATCTGGGAGAAGAAAGTCAGTCGGTTCCCAATCCTGAACATTTAGTTTTGAGATTTTCCCCTTTGAAAGGAGCTGCCTCTCATCTATCTCAATTGTACTTCTCCAGGAGACTATTTTTGGCAACTTATCTAAGATGAATATAAGGTTCACTTCTCTATGTTCTTGTGCTTCTATAGTCTAAGTTATGGCAAGGTATACATGATATAGGTTTTCTGGTCCCTAAATCTGACTTCCATTAGGTACATGAATGGTCCTTCTTTCCTTCCCAAAAGTGGCTCTTTTCTCCCTTTCCCCCTGTAATGGGCATTGTTTTTGAGTGGTGATTTTCAGTCGGGAGAGAATCCCCATTGCTCTCTAATCCAATCCATGAGTTTGGGAAAGGATAACTATTAAAGAAGGCTGAAAATGTCCAGTGTTTTTGCCATGGAGCTCTTCTTCAAAGCATTTAGGGTTAGCCCAATACTTCTGACAGATAGGCATAGAGAATGCCAGGTACCGGAGGGAAGCTCAGAATTTTAGCGTAATGTGTTCAGGGCAAAACATGAAATTATTCAAGAAACAGACTGTTCTAACTTATTAGAAAACTTATTTAGGGGCAGCCAGGTGGCACAGGGAGTAAGAACGCTGGCCCTGGAGTTGGGAGACCCTGGATCCAGCCTCAGATACTTAGCACCCACACAAAATAACTGGCCATGTAACCTTGAGCAAGTTACTTAACCCCAACTGTTTAAAAAAAAAAAGAAAACTTATTAGGAAGATGATGATAAGCAATGAAATTTTAATTTTTAAATAATACCTTTTAAATGCCACCAAAATGGTTCTCTACAAACCCTCTAGGGATTCATACTTTTCACAACAAAAGAGTAGTTCTTCATCTTCACTAAAAAGATATTGATGGCCCCAATTCCTCCTTTTTCTTCTTCTCCTTTCCCTTCCCCTCCTCTTCACAGAATGAAGGTAATGGGTAACTGGGGCGGGGGAGGGGAAGAAACTACCTAAAAGTGGACAGGGAAAAAGGGAAGGGCACCCAAAAGGGGATGTGAGGGATCTGAGAAAGCTTGGCTCACTTTACAATTTTGTTTTCCTATAGTTGAATCTCTGGTAAATAAGCAATCTCCTTATAGTCCAGCTGAATTCTCATAGACCTAGAATTTGGCTATGAATCTCAAAATCAATGGGAATTCCAGGAACAGGGCTATATTTGAGAGAGGCCACAAAGAGCACAGGGTGACTGGAAGTTTGCCCAAGGGTGGCAACATTGGTGGGATACACTTCCATCCAGTGGTGGTCCTCTGGTTCAGCAGTAATGTTAGCACCTTCCAATGGTAGAAATAGTGATGAATTTGGACTCATAGAACCTAAGTTCAAATCCCAGCTCTGCCATTTACTGTGTAGAACTTAGAGCAAGTCACCAAATCATTCTGGCCTTCAGTTTCTTCATCTTAAATAAGGGGGTTAAACTAAATTATCTCTAATATGTCTTCTAGCTCTAGAAGATACTATGATGGGAGGCTTTTCTGTTTTGTTTTTGTTTGCTTTTTTGGAGGGCAATTGGGGTTAAGTGACTTGCCCAAGGTCACACGGCTAGTTTTTGTGTTAAGTGTCTGAGGCCGGATTTGAACTCAGGTCCTCCTGACTCCAGGGCTGGTGCTCTATTCACTGCACTACCTAGCCGCCCCATGTTTTTTGTTTTGTTTTGTGTTTGGGTTTTTTTTTTTTTTGATGGGAGGCTTTTCTACATTCCAAGAAAGTTTTCTGTGGCCTGGCCCTGCCTCTCTCCTTCCTCTGGTGGGGGAATAGCAGTTTCTTGGGGTCCTCATCTCTCTGACATGGGGTATTGTTTCCTAAAGTCTGAAGTTTCTCCCTGGTGCCTATCTTCCCACTGTTCTCTCCACATTGCTATTTCCTCCAAGTCCCAAAAGAATTTCTAGTTCAGGGGGATAGAGTCAAGATGACGGAGTAGAAACAGGACTTCCACTTCCACCTCCTCCAATTCATGTAAAAGGTGACTCTAAACAAACTCTGGAGCTACAGAACTCACAAAATGACACAAAGAAGGTAACCTCCCACTGAGGACAGCCTGACAGTCTGGCAGGAAGCAGCCAGCGCAGCGTGTTGGGAGCCTGGCATAGTCCTGTACAAGCCAGAGGTTTTAGCCTCAGGGTAGCCACCAGACGCCAGGTAGAGGGACTTCAAATCACCAGCTGCTGTGGCAGTTTCCAGAATTATCAACCCATAGATGCTAAGGACAAAGTGAGAGGTCAGTGCAGTGTGGACTTTGTGAACCAGGAGTTCAGGAGTGTGATCAAGCCTTTACCCCCTGAAGGAAGAAGCGGCTGAGGCCTTGTGGCCATGCAGCCACTGCCACATGGCTGCTTCAGAGCTCCAGGCCTACAGAGTGTAGGGGGACCAAGCAACCAGTCTGAGGAGTAATTGCTCTTGCTTTAACCTGCTTGGATCTGGATTGCAGTCTAGGGTGAAGGTCCTGGGGTGCTCCAGCAGTTTGCCAGAGTGTGTGGAGGCTTCAGAGAAGGCACCAAACTAATATCTCCAGCAGCTGAGAAAGCCCCAGCTATTGGGACAAAGCTCCCTCTTCTGGTAGCAGAGTTCTACTGTGGCAAAAAGCTCAAAAGTCTAATAATTGAGTGGCAACATGAGCAAACAAGGTAAGCAAGGCAAACACAGCAGTCAGACTCTGGATTCCTTTTATGGGGACAAAAAGGATCAGGGCATGGAACAGGAGGAAGACAGTGAAGTCAGAACTCCTGCACCTGAAGCTTCCAAGAAAAGAATAAGCTGCTTACAGGCCATAGAGGAGCTTAAGAAGGATTTTGAAAACCAAATAAGAGAAGTGGAGGAAAAAATGGGAAGAGAAATGAGAAATATGCAAGAAAATTACAAAATGAGAGTCAACAACCTGACTGAAGAAAATAACACCTTAAAAAATAGACTAACTCAAATGGCAAAAGAGGCCCAAAAAGCCAATGAGGAGAAGAATGCCTTAAAAAGCTAAATCTGCCAGATGGAAAAAGAATCTCAAAAGCTCACTGAAGAGAATCATTCCTTCACAATTAGATTGGAGCAAATGGAAGCTAGTGACTTTATGAGAAATCAAGATTCTATTAAAAAGATCCAAACAAATTAAAAAATAGAAGGCAATGTGAAATATCTCATTGGAAAAACCACTGACCTGGAAAACAGATCCAGGAGAGAGAATTTAAAAATTATTGGACTACCTGAAAGCCATGATCAAGAAAAGAACCTAGAAATCATCCTTCAAGAAATTCTCGAGGAAAATTGCCCTGAGGTTTTAGAAACAGAGGGCAAAATAGAGGTTGAAAGAATCCACTGATCACCTCCTGAAAAATATCCCAAAAAGAAAAGTCCTAGGAATATTATAGCCAGGTTCCAGAATACCCAGATCAAGGAGAAAATATCACAAGCAGCCAAGAAGAAACAATTTGAATATTGTGGAAACACAATCAGGATAACACAGGATCTGGAAGCTTCTACACTGAGGGATCGAAGGGCTTAGAATATGATATTCTGGAGGTCAAAGTAGCTGGGATTAAAACCAAGAATCACCTATCCAGCAAAACTGAGTATCATGTTTCAGAGGGAAATATGATCATTCAATGGAATAGAGGACTTTCAAGCATTCTTGAAGAAAAAACCAGAGTTGAATAGAAAATTTGACATTCAGATACAAGAAGCAAGAGAAGCATGAGAAGGTAAACAGGAAAAACAAATCATAAGGAACTTATCAAAGTTCAACTACTTACATTCCTACATGGAAAAAAGATCATTTTAATTTATGAAACTTTTCTCAGTATGAGAATAGTTGGAGGGAATAGAAATGTGTGTGTGTGGATAGATAGATAGATAGATAGATAGATAGATAGATAGATAGATAGATAGATAGATAGATAGATACACACATACATACATACATATATATGTCTATATAGGAGGTTATATGAGTGTATGAATATATATGTGAGTATGTGTATATATGTGTACAGGTATACATAGACAGTAGGCACAGGACCAGTTGAATAGGAAGGGATGATACTTAAATGGTGAAATTAAGAAGTGAGAGAGGAATATAATGAGAGGAGATGGGGAGAGATAGAATGGAGTAAATTATCTCATATAGAAGAAGCAAGAGAACACTGCTACAATGGAGGGGAAGAACAGGAAGGCAAAAGGGAATGAGTCAACCTTATTCTCAATGAATTTGGCTTAGGGAAGGAATGACATACATACTAAATAGGGTATCTCACCCTACAGGAGTGTAGGGGGGAAGGGAATGAGAGGGGGGATGATGGAAGGGAGGGCAGGCTGGGGGAGAGGGAAGTTGGAAGCACACATTTTTGAAAAGGGACAGGATCAAAGTAGAGAACAGAAAAAGTGGGGGGTGGGATGGGATGGAGGGAAATACAGTCTTTCACAATATATCCACTATGGAAATATTTTGCATAGCTACACATGTGCAACTTATATTGAATTGCTTATCTTCCCAGTAAAGGTGGGTGATGAGGGAGATAGGAAAAGAATCTGGAATTCAAAGGTTTAAAATCAAATGTTTAAAATATATATGTTATTATTATTATTATTTTACATGCAACTGGGAAATAAGATATACAGGCATTGGGGCATAGATATCCACCATGCCCTACTGGAAAAAAAATGGGGAGAAAATTTGTAACTCAAAATCCTGTGGAAATGAATGATATAAACTAAAAAAATAAAATAAACTACAGAAAAAAGAATTTCTAGTTCAGAAATCATAAGGAACTTATTAAAGTCAAACTATTCACATTCCTACACAGAAAAACAATAATTGTAACTCAATTGAAGGGAATATGTGTGTGTGTGTGTGTGTGTATATATATAGGAGGGTATATGTGTATATAAATATGTGAGTGTGAGCATATGTATGTTCATGTATACATAGACAGAGGGCACATGATGAGTTGAATATGAAGGGATGATATCTAAAAAATAAAATTAAGATGTGAGAGAGGAATTTGTTGGGAGAAGGAGAAAGGAAGAGATAAATTAGGGTAAATTATGTCATATAAAAGAGGCAAGAGAAAACTGTTACAATGAAGGGGAAGAGCAGGATGGTGAAAGGGAATGAGACAACATGATTCTCATTGAATTTGGCTTAAGGAGGGAATAACATACACACTCAATTGGGTATTTTATCCTACAGGAAAATAGGAGGGTAGGGGACAAGAGGGGGGATGATAGAAGGGAGGGCAGATTGGGGGAGAAGGTAGTTAGAAGCAAACATTTTTGAAAAGGGATAGGGTCAAAGGAGAAAATACAATAAGTGGGGGGTGGGATAGGATGGAGGAAATATAGTTAGACTTTCACAATATAACTACTATGGAAATTATTTGGGGTAACTACACATGTACAACCTATATTGAGTTGCTTATATTCCCAGTGGGGGTGGGTGAGGAAGAAAGAAGGGAAAAAATCTGGAACTCAAGTTTTAAAAACAAATGTTTAAAGATTTGTTTTTTACATGTAACTGGGAAATAAGATATACAGGTACTGAGTTATAGAAACCCATCTTGCCCTACTAGAAAGTTAGGGAGGTGATGGGGGAGGATATAAAAGAGAATAGATTGGGGGAAGGGGTATTCAGTAGGCTTGGGTGGGGAGAAGATGGGGAGAAAAAAATTGTAACTCAAAATCTTGTGGAAATGAATGTTGAAAACCAAAAATTAATTAATTGATTTTTAAAGAATTTCTAGTTCAGTTTCATATGTAAAAAGTGCCCAAGAAATGAATTGCCCTATTACTCTGCTCACATCACTGCAACTTTCCAGTCCAAAATACTCCTCCTTTGTATATGTGCTGTCTTCTCATATTAGAACATAAGCACCTTGAGGGCAGGAACTTTCTTGCTTTTTGTATCTGCATACCAGGTTTAGCACAATGCCTGGCACATAGTAACGGATTAATAAATCTTTTTTTTTGTTCATTCATTCATGTTTACCTTGAATCTCCCTAAAAAAGGTATACAATAATGAAAGAGGAACCTCTGAGGTCTTCTTCCTATTCAAGGTATGCTAAGGAACCAGATTTTTTTTAACACAGAAAGTACTTTGGGTTCTTTGGAACAGCCTTGCCTTTTAATCTTATAATCTCTATCATTATTATGGGAAGCAAGTTGCTGTAATCTCTTATTTCCAGGCTGCATTATAATGACCTCCAGACAACAAAATGCCCATATATAATTCCTGTAAGTAAATCATGCTTAAACAGTGTTAGAGAGATTCTCTTCTTATTCCTTTCTTCTCCCCAGGGTAACCTTGAGAACGAACAAAGTAAAAAAAAAAATCCTCACTATCTTGGTTTTGAGGCTTTAGGGATAAACAGATAAAAGAAGGATAAAGTACAAAGTGAGGGAGTTATTTGAGGAAAGTCAGATGTCTAATGCTCTTGGGCAGGGCGGCTCCATTACAATCTAATACCAGACAGAACTAGTTAGACTGTAGTTCCAGACTCAAAAGGGAAGAATAGCCTTTGTTCCTTGCCTATTTGCACTGGTTCAGAGGTGAACCATTTCTGGTTTCCCCAGAGAGAAAGTGAAATGTTCTCTTGGAACAGAGAAAGAGAAAGGTAATTTCTTTTACTTTAACTATAAAAGTTATTTTAAGTGCTTCCCCCAAACCAGAGAACTTCTTTGTGCTTTAACCTGTCCTAGACTAACCCAATAAGCCTCTGGAACTGAACTCTTTCCCTTAAATCAATGAACTCAGCCTAGCAGTAAATTTCTTCTTGTTGTTCAGTCATGTCCTATTCTTCATGACCCTATGGACTATACGCCAAGTCCTTCTACCCCCACTATCTTTTGAAGTCTATCCAAGTTGATGTTCATTGTTTCTATGACACCATCTATCCATCTCATCCTCTGCCATCCCCTTTTTCCTTTTGCCTTCAATCTTTCCCAACATCAGCATCTTTTCCAATGAGTCCCATCCTCTCATTATGTGGCCAAAATATTTAAGTTTCAGCTTAAATAAAACTATATGGAGTATTTGACTTTCCAGTGAATAGCCTTAATTAATTTCTTTAAGTATTGACTGATTTGACCTCCTTGCTGTCCAAGGCACTTTCTTTTTTTTTTTTTTTTTT
>NW_027187419.1:99609180-99662550 GCF_028583685.1 Petaurus breviceps papuanus
TTCTTTTTTTTTTTTTTTTTTAAGCAATTGGGGTTAAGTAACTTGCTCAAGGTTACACGGCCAGTTATTTCTGGGTGTGGTGCTGAGTGTCTGAGCCCGGGATTCGAGCTCCAGGTCGTCCCAACACTGGAACCGGTGCTCTTACTCGCTGAGCCACCTGGCCGCCCCTCCAAGGCACTTTCAAAAGTCTTCTCCAGCACCACAATTTGAAAGCATCAATTCTGTGGTGCTCAGTTTTCCTTGGAGTCCAACTCTCAAAACCGTGCATTGTAAATGAAAAAAGCACAGCTTAACAACCAGTTTAACAAAATCTGTGAGTCTCTGATTCCAACATTATTACAAAACTAAGTCATCTGGTGTTAAAAATGTGACCTCCCAATATCTGATGAAATTCAGTTCCCCCTTGAAAGCCCTTCTCTATGAAGGTTTCTCTGCTAAGAGTGATCCCTCTCTCTCCAATCTTTCACTTCTTTTCATTTGATTTCTTTCTTTTATGCAGTTAGCATGTTCTCAAATTTATTATAGTTATTTGTATGCATACATTAACCCCTTACTAGATTGTGAGCTCCTTGAGGATAGAGACTATGACATTTTTCTCCCACTATAATCTCCTTCAGTTCTTAGCACAATGCACTTTATATACTAAAGTAAGTACTTGAAAATTTTTTCTGTAATTGAATTAATTGGATCATACTAGCTCAAATCTCTGACTTGGTAATGGACTTTTGTTTTCAGTCATTCTCCAAAATATTCTTTATTTTTTTTATGAATTTATTTATTTATTAGTTTTCAACATTCACTTCCACAAGATTTTGAGTTGCAAATTTTCTTGACATCTCTTCCCTACCCCCCACCCCAATATAGCAAGCATACTGAACACCCCTTTCCCCATTCTGTTCTCTCTAATGTCCTTCTCCATGCCCCCCCCTTACTTTCTTGTAGGGCAAGATGGATTTCTATACACCATTGCCTGTATATCTTATTTACCGGTTGCATATAAAACACAATTTTTAACATTTGTTTTTAACAGTTTGATTTCCAAATTCTTTCCCTTCTTCCCTCCTCACTCACCCCCACTGGGAAGACAAGCAATTCAATATAGGTTGTACACGTGTAATTAGCTCAAATCATTTACATAGTAATTATATTGTGAAAGATTATATCTCCCTCCATCCTATCCCTCCCCCCATTTGTTCTATTTTCTCCATTGACCCTGTCCCTTTTTGAAAGTGTTTGCTTCTAACTACCCTCTCCCCCAATCTTCCCTCCCTTCTATCATCACCCCTCTTATCCCCTTCCCCCCTACTTTCCTGTAGGGTAAAATACCCAACTGGGTGTGTATGTTATTCCCTCCTTAAGCCAAATCCAAGGAGAGTAAGGTTGACTCATTCCCTTTCACCTTTCTGCTTTTCCCTTCCATTGTAACAGTTTTCTCTTGCCTCTTTTATGTGATATAATTTACCCTATTCTATCTCTCCTTTTCTCCTTCTCCCAATATATTCCTCTCTCACTTCTTACTGTTATTTTTTAGATATCATCCCTTCATATTCAACTCATCCTGTGTATGTATACATGCATACACATACACACATTATATACACACACACACATTATATATATACACACACACACACACACACACACACACATATTTTTGGGCATAATGAAGTGAGACAGAAGATCCCCGAGATTAAAATTGGAAGTGGATTTTATTTCCCGGGGGACTGCCAGGATCACATACCCAAATCAGACAGTCAATTGGCATGAACAGTATACCAGTTTTTAAAGAGATTACAATAGTCAGGTTATATAAGCTAAAACTACAATCAGTGATTGGTCAGTGTATATTTGAATTTTCCCCAGTTTTCCTAGGCTGAGGTACAGGGAACCCAGAATGGGTGGAGATGGGGAACACCCAGGAGGGGGCAGGGAAGAATGGAGCAGGGATTTTACCCTAGGCTGAAACCCCCACCCATGGATTAATTAGGAGAGGGAAGGGTAAAGTTATGCTAAAATTCCTGCTTACAGATCAATGGAAGGGTAGGGAAGGGTAAAGTTATTGCTTACAGGTCAATTAAGGGAATGGAAGGTGGGATTGTGCTCAACAATATACCCTCCTATACATACATATATGTATGCATACACATATATACATATATATTCCCTTCAACTATCCTCATACTGAGAAGAACCTCATTAGTTACAATTATTGTTTTCCATGTAGGAATATAAATAGTTCATCTTTAATAACTTCCTTATGATTTCTTTTTCCTATTTACCTGCTCATGCTTCTCTTGCTTATTGTATTTGAAAGTCAAATTTTCTGTTCAGCTCTGCTCTTTTCATCAAGAATGCTTGAAAGTCCTATATTTCATTGAATATCCATATTTTCTCCTGAAGCATTATACTCAGTTTTGCTGGGTAGGTGATTCTTGGTTTAAATCCCAGTTCCTTTGGCCTCCAAAATCATATTTCAATCCCTTTGATCCCTTAATGTAGAAGCTGCTAGATCTTGTGTTATCCTGATTGTGTTTCCACAGTACTCAAATTGTTTCTTCCTAATTGCTTGTAATATTTTCTCCTGACCTGGGAACTCTGGAATTTGGCTATACTATTCCTAGGAGTTTTCTTTTGGGGATCTTTTTCAAGAGGCAGACAGTGAATTCTTTCAATTTCTATTTTGCCCTCTGGTTCTAGAATATCAGGGCAGTTTTCCTTGAGAATTTCTTGAAATATGATGTCTAGGCTCTTTTTTTGATCATGACTTTCAGGTAGCCCAATAATTTTTAATTACTGGATCCATTTTCCAGGTCAGTGGTTTTTCCAATTAAATATTTCACATTGCCTTCTATTTTTTCATTTGTTTGGATCTTTTTTATAGTATCTTGATTTCTCATAAAGTCATTAGCTTCCATTTGCTCCAATCTAATTTTGAAGTAGTTATTCTCTTAAGCGATTTTTTGAAATTCCTTTTCCACAATTCTGTTTTTAAGGCATTCTTCTCCTCATTGGCTTCTTGGATGTCATTTGCCATTTAAGTTAGTCTATTTTTTAAGGCATTATTTTCTTCATTCAGGCTGTTGACTCATTTTTCATGATTTTCTTGCATCATTCTCATTTCTCTTCCCAATTTTTCCTCCACTTCTCTTACTAGATTTTCAAAATCCTTCTTGAGCTCCTCCATGGCCTGTGAACAGTTTATATTTTTCTTGGAGGCTTTTGATGCAGGAGTTCTGACTTTATTGTCTTCTTCTATGTCTTGATCCTCTTTGTTCCCAAAAAAGGATTCTATAGTCTGATTGCACTTGCTCTATTTGCTCATCTTGCCAGCCAATTGCTTGACTTTTGAGCTCTGCTGTGTCCCAAATTGCTAGGGTTTTGCACAGCTGTTGTCAGAGTTTTTTCCAAGCACCTGCCTCAGAACTGTAAGGAAGACTTTCTCTCCACAATGTCAAGAAACTCTGCCACACCAGTGCTCCTCACCCCAGGACCTCCACCCAATACTGAGACCCAGATCCAAACAAGGCAAAGCAGGAAAATCCTGCCTCAGTGCCAGCAGAGATATTTCTGTAAATGCCCTCCAGTCAGTTGGTCTGCCTATGATCTGTAGGCCAGGAGCTGGAAGCAGCAGCAGCAGCAGATGTATCCACTGTCACCTCTGCTGCCCCGGGGGTCAGGGGCCAGACTGCACTCTTCTGTCACCCCGGATTAAAAGAGCTGCCCACTGACCTTTTACTTTCTCTTTGGAGTTTATGGGTTGAGAAGTCTGGAAACCACCACAGCTGCGGTGATTTACTCTCCTGAAGTATGCTCTGGCTGATTTGTGCTACTGGTTGGAGCTGCCCCAGATCTGGGCCAGGGTGGCTAATGCAGGGCTCTGCTTGGCTCCCAGCTTGATGTGATAGACCCTTCCTGACAGCCTGCCAGGCTGCCTTCAGCGGGAGATTTGTTTCTCTCTGTCACTTTGTGGGTTCTATAGCTCTAAAATTTGTCTAGAGTCATATTTTATAGGTATTAGAGGTGGCAGGAGCTCAAGCAAGTTCCTGCTTTTACTCCACCATCTTGGCTCAGCCCCCACTTTAAAATTTGGGGAATAATTACCAACTGATACAAATATGGTACATGGAAGGTCAAGCAAAGTGTCCAAACTTGACCAGAGAAAGTAGGCCTTGAGGCTGGATATAGGTACTGTTTTGACAACATTCTCCCACTCCCACTCCCACATACTTTCTTGTTGTTGTCATGAGGTGTGGTCTTTGTTTTATGAGCGGACAGCTGGCTGATTCCTCTGGGAAGAGATGAGAAAAAAATCCTTAAACAAGCTTTTGTTGAAAAATGAATAAAAGAAACAGATGATCACTAAAGAAATTTAATATATGTCAATATACTGACATAACAAGGAGACCAAAAGAGACAAGAAACTACCTCAATCAGCAACACTTCATCTTCTTGACAAATGAAGAAATATGGCAGTGAAGATAAACACCAATTTGGAACATAAACTGGTGTACAACATCTTAGGGAGGAGGATGGCTTACTTTACGTGTATCAGTTGTCTCAATTACATATCATATTTTTCTTATTTTATTCTTTCTTCTGATGCAGTACTGATTGTGATCTTTGCTCTTTAAGTTGGTGGTCTGACTATACACAGACAACTGGTTTCACAAACAATTAAAGTTTCCCTAAAGTGCATTGGGTTGCCTTGAGAGATAGTGGGTTCTCCCTCCTTAGAAGTCTTTAAGCAAAGACTGGCAGGTATATAGTTCCTTTTGTGTATTTGTTGGACTACATGGCCACTAAGGCCCCTTCCAACACTTAAATTCTTGGATTTTGTGAGATGGTTAAGTTACTCCCCCACAGAAGCCTGCTCCCTGAACTTCATTCTCACCATCCTTTCCTCACAGCAAAAGGCTGACATACCACTTTGTCCTACTATCATGAGGCATCATCCTACCATCTATTAGCCTGTTCTTTAGAAGAACATAACTGTTTTCATAAGCCTTTTAAATTTCTTGCATCAGCTGCTTTCATGGTTGTTGGAACAAATTGTACTCACCCACCCATTCTCCCAGGGAAAGTCTTCACATGCTTGGGGTAGACACCCCTTAACTTACCAAAAGTTTTGAGACCAAACTGAAGGTCTACAGAGCCATTGTGTTGACTTCATTTTTATGTACCTATGAAACTTGAACAATATACCAGTGCTATGACAAGAAACTGAATTGTTTCCATTTGAATTGTCTTAGGAAGATTCTGAAGATCTCCTGGTAAGATAAGGTACCAGACACTGAGGTCCTTTCTCAAGTTAAACTGCCAAGCATTCAAACTCTTCTCCAGAGAATGCAACTCTGATGGGCTGGCCATGTTGTTTGAATGTCAAACATATATTTCCCTAAAAAGACTATCTTACAAAGAATTCACACATGGCAAGCACTCACACAGAGGTCACAAGGAGTGAAATAAGGACATTCAAAGTCTCTCTGAAGAACTTTGGAATTGATTTGTGACATGGGAGACACTGGCAAAGAACTACTCAGCATGGCTTGCCCGCATCAAAGAAGGCACTGTGCTCTATGAGTGAAGCAAATATACACTAGTTCAAAAGAAACATGGGATGTGTAAATGTAGAGACACCTCCACTCCAAATGTTCATGTGGACATCTGTGCCCAACCTGTGATAGAACTTTTGGAGATCATATGGGTCAGATCAATGGGCCACAATCTGGTACACTATAACTTAATTCCAACATAGTGAGGTTATTTTGGTGTTCTTCAAGAACAAAGGACAACAACCAACCAACCAACTAAATTTCTTGCCCTGAGTCAGATGCCCTAATTACCCCGGCTTGGATAGAGATGTTGCAGTTTAATCATGTGCCTTTGTGTTTATACTTTCTTTTTTTTTTCTAAAGCAATTGGGGTTAAGTAACTTGCTCAAGGTTACACAGCCAGTTATTATTTCTGGGTGTGGTGCTGAGTATCTGAGCCCAGATTTGATCCAGGTCATCCCGATACTGGAGCCGGTGCTCTTACTCACTGAGCCACCTGGCCTCCCCTAAGCAATTGGGGTTAAGTAACTTGCTCAAGGTTACACGGCCAGGTGTTTCTGGGTGGGTGCTAAGTGTCTGAGCCCGGGATTCGATCTCCAGGTCTTCTCAACACTGGAGCCGGTGCTCTTACTCGCTGTGCTACCTGGCCGCCCCATGTGTTTATACTTTCTTACACACTCTCCCTCTTGATATTCTCTCCTTTCTAGGTTTTCTTAATACTACTCTCTTCTGGTTCTCCTACATATCTGATTTCTCCTCAGTCCATTGTGATGTCTCACCATCCATATCACACCCCTAACTGTGAATGTTCCCTAAAGGCTCTGTTCTCTCCCTTCCATTCTTTCCCCACTCCTCATCTCTCTCTCTCTCTCTCTCTCTCTCTCTCTCTCTCTCTCTCTCTCTATTTCCTTATTAGCTCCTATGGGTTTAATTATCATATCTATGCATATGAAGCATAGGTCTATATATCCAGTCCCAGTCTCTCCATTGAGTATCAGTCCTCATACTGGATATCCCAGAGACATCTCATGTCCCTCATTGCCCCCTCACAACCCACCTTTCTTCCAAAAATCCTTATTTCTGTCGAAGGTACTATCATTTTTCCAGCTGGTCAATTTTTTAGCTTCAGCATTATCTTGAATGCCTTACTCTCCCTCACCTCACATGTCAAGTCAGTTGGCAAATTTGTTTCTGTCTTCACACCTATCTCATCTAACCTCTTCTCTCTATGCCCACACCCAGCACCATAGTCCAAGCCTTCATTGCCTCTCACCTAGATTGTTGCAATAGTTTCCCAATTGGTCTTCCTGCCTCAAGTGTCTCAGCACTCCAGTTCATACTACAAACTGTGACCAAAGTGATTTACCTTAAGTTCAAATCTGATGATGTTACTCCCTTACTCAATAAACTTCAGTGACTCCCTATTGGATCTAAAATAAAATTAAACTCATTTAGTTTTTAAGTCCTTTCACAACTTGGCCCAAAAATATCTTTCCAATTCATTAAGCATTACTTCCCTCTCACACACTCTGTGATACAGCTAAACTAGCCTTCTCTCTCCATCTCTCATCTTTTATGCTATTGAACTGACCATCTTCTAAGCTTGGAATGAATAGTCTGAAAACCTTTGACTTCCACTCCACCTCCACTGCATACAAAGATGGTCATACCTTTGACATTGACATCACCCACAATTTGACATTGACATCATCCACTTACATGTTCAGGAACTCTAAATTTCCTTTATCTGATCATAATATTTTGTCATGGTTCCTTTCTCTCTGCCTCATAATCCTTAACCCTGTTCTTCAACCTCACAAGGACTTCTAATCTCTCTAATCTTAAATTCTTTCCCAGGCCATCAACCCTGCATGGGCTACACTTTCCTCTCATCCACATCTTGACCTTTTGGTCAACCAGTTCAACTCTACCCTGCCCTCTTCTCCTAAGTCCCTTACCCCTTTATAGTGTTTAAAATCCTACCTCAGCAAATCCCAGTTTGAGATTAATCCCAGTGTCTGTTGTTTTCACTCCTATTCACATGCTGATGAATAAAACTGGATAAAATCTCAAAAGTATGTTGACTTGGTCTGCTACAGATTTATTCTAAATAATCTCAACTAGGTCTTCAATGTGGCAAGGCAATCATTTTACACATCTGTAATCAATTCACTGTCCCACTGAAGATAGTAACTTTTCCAAATCTTTTTATCCCACCTCAAATCTACTGTGGCTTCTTCCTCTCCCAACCCTGTCTGTCACCTGAGAAACTTGTCTCATATTTCACAAAAAAAAAAAAAATAAGGCCATTCCCCAAGATTTCCTTCTTCGCCTCTCCTCACCTCATATCACCCAGATTCCTTCTGCAACTATTTTCTTCTTCACTTCTGTCTCACATGAAGAGGCCACTCTACTCCTTACCAAGATAAACCCCTCTATATGTACCAATGATCTCATCCTATCCCATCCTCTTCAGCAAATTGCCTCCATCTGTCATTCCCATTCTCTCACTAATTTTCAATCTCTCCCTATCTACTGGCTGTTTCCATATTGCCTGCAAACATGCCCATATTTCTCCCATCCTCAAAAAAACTCTCCTTGATCTGTCCATTCCTGCTTACAATCATCATATAACTTTCCTCCCTTTTATAGCTAAATTCCTTGAGAAGAACTATAATCAATGCTTCAAAGTGTTTAAACTTCCTCACCTTTTGCTCTCCTAACCCTCTTAGTCTGACTTCTAACCTGATCATTCAACTGAAACTGATCTCTCCAAATTTACCCATGACCTTTAATTATCAAATCTAATGGTCTTTTCCTAATTTGCACTCTTGACCTCTCTGCAGTGTTTAACACTGTTAATTACCCTCTTCTCCTTGACATTGTCTTTTCTTGATGGTAGGAGGGCAGAGCAAAGATGGCAACACAGAAGCAGGAAAACTCCATGAGCTCCCCCCATAACCACCTCAAATACATGATTCTAAACAAATTTTAGAGCTACAGAACCCACAAAGTGACAGAGAGAAACAAATCTCCTGCTGAAGGCAGCCTGGAAGACCAACAGGAAGGGTTCATTGCAGCATGCTGGGAGCCAAGCCCAGCCCCAAGTGAGCCCATGGTTTTAGTCCCAGGGTGGCCCCGACGAGTGGCTGTAGCAGACTTTGGGAGAGAGGATCAGTGGCAGCAGTGGGGGTTTCCAGAATTATCAAACCATAAATGCCAAAGAAAAAGTGAGAAGTCAGTGTGGAACTCTGTTGGAACTGGGGGGGGGGGATGGAGGAGCAGGTCCACCCCTGCCCCCAGAGCTACAAGTGATGGAGGTGTGGCAGCCCTACCACTGCCTCCACATGGCTGCTTCAGAGCTCCTGGCCTGCAGATAGTGTGTGTGTGTGTGGGGGGGGGGGGGAACAAGTGGCAATTCAGAGGGTAATGGCTCTTGCTTTAACCTGCCTGGATCTGGATCACGGTCTTGGGTGGTGGTCCTGAGGTGTGTGACCAGTGAGCCAGAGTTTGTGGGGGCTGCAGAGATGGCACTGTCCTAATAGTTCTGGCAGCTGCAAAAACCCCAGCAATTTGGAACAAAGCTCTCCCCTCTGGAAGCAGAGTTCTACTGCAGCAAAAAGCTCAAAAGTCAAGTAACTGAGAGGCAACATGAGCAAGCAAAGCAAGCACAGCAATACAACTTTAGATTCCTTTTTTGAGGACAAAAAGGATCAAAGCATGGAATAGGAGGAAGACAATGATGTCAGAACTCCTGCACCAAAAGCTTCCAGGAAAAATATGAACTGCTTACAGGCCATGGAGGAGCTCAAGAAGGATTTTGAAAGTCAAGTAAGAGAAGTGGAGGAAAAATTAGGAAGAGAAATGAGAATGATGCAAGAAAATCATGAAAAGAGAGTCAACAGCCTGATTGAAGAAAATAACACCTTAAAAAACAGATTAACTCAAATGCAAAAGAGGACCAAAAAGCCAATGAGGAGAAGAATGTCTTAAAAAGCCTAATTTGCCATATGGAAAAAGAATTTCAAAAGCTCTCTGAAGAGAATAATTCCTTTAGAATTAAATTGGAGGGGTGGACAAGGTAGCACAGAGAGTAAGAGCACTGACCCCAGTGTCGGGATGACCTGGGGGATCGAATCCCGGGCTCAGACACTTAACACCCACCCAGAAACACCTGGCCGTGTAACCTTGAGCAAGTTACTTAACCCCAATTGCTTAGGGCTGGCCAGGTGGCTCAGCAAGTAAGATCACCAGCCCCAGTGTCGGGATGACCTGGGGATCGAATCCCGGGCTCAGATACTTAGCACCACACCCAGAAATAACTGGCCATGTAACCTTGAGCAAATTACTTAACCCCAATTGCTTTAAAAAATAATTAAATTGGAGAAATGTAAGCTAATGATCTTATGAGAAATCAAGATACTATTAAACAGATCCAAACAAATGAAAAAAATAGAAGGCAATGTGCAATATCTCATTGGACATTGTCTTTTCTTTATGTTTTAATGGCACCATTCTGGTTCTCCTCCTGCCTATGTGATTACTCCTTCTCTGTCTCCTTTTCTGGATCTTCATCCAGATTGGTCATTATACAAGACTCTCCTGAGATCTCTTCTCTTCTCCACTTATGCTAGTTCATTTTGTGATCTCATCAGTTCACATGGATTCCCTTATCATCTCTATGTGATGAAGCTTAAAATATATTATCCATCCCTAACCTCTCTCTTGACCCCCAGTCTCACATCTCCAAATACTAGATGTCCTGTAAACATCTCAACATGGGGTGGCTAGGTGGCGCAGTGAGTAAAGCACTGGCCCCAGAGTCAGGAGGACCTGAGTTCAGTTCCAGCCTCAGACACTTAACACCCACACAAAAAAACTAGCCATGTAACCTTGGGCAAATTACTTAACCCCAATTGCCCTACAAAAGGCAAAAAAAAATCTCAACATGTACAAAACTGAATTATTATTTCCCCCCACAAAATTTCTCCTCCCACTTCTTCACAACTTCCCTATTACTGGTAAGGACATCATTATCCTCCCAATCACCCAGGCACACAATCTAAATATCATCCTCACCTTCTTATTCTCTTTCATCACCTATCCATATGTTACTAAGTCCTATCATTTCTACTTTTTCAACCTCTCTTGTATACACCTCCTTTTCCTGACATGGCTACCACCATGGTACCAGGCCCTCATCACCTCATGCCTTGCCTATAGCAATATTCTTCTGTTTGGTCTTCCTGCTGCTTTCACTCTCCACTCCAATCAATTCACTACTCAGATTTCAAGTGATCTTCCTAAAATTCAGTTCTGACCATGTCATTCTCCTTTTCAACAAACTCCAGTACCTCCCTATCACCTCTAAGATCAAATATAAAAACCTCTGTTGGTCTTTTAAAACCCTTTGTTACCTGGCCCTTTCCTACCTTCCAGTATTTTTACACCTTACTAGCTTCTACATGCTCTATGATTCAATGACTCTAGCCTCCCTTGCCATTCCTTGTATATGACATTCCATCTACTAACTGTATTTTCACTGGTTGTCCCCCATGCTTAGACTTTTGTCCTCCATATCTCTACCTTCTGGTTTCTCTGGCTTCCTTCAAGTCCCAGCTAAAAACTCACCTTCTGCAAGAAGCCTATCCAAATACAGGTGATGGAAGGCAATGGCTAGTGGTTCAATGTAAATGAAACATAGAGTGTACAAAGAGAGATGATGTAAAATCAGGCTGGAAAGATTAGTGAGAACCTGATTGCAGTGGGTTTAAACACAAAAGGAGAAATTGTCTTTTATTTTTCAATTCAAAACAAAACATTACATTGCATGGCAATATCATATGGCAGAAAGACATGGAGCAACAGTATAAGCCATTAAGAATTTAAAATGAGGGGCGGCTAGGTGGCACACCAGCCCTAGAGTCAGGAGGACCTGAGTTCAAATCCATCCTCAGACACTTAACATTTAACTAGCTGTGTGACCTTGGGCAAGTCACTTAACCCCAATTGCCCTCCAAAAAATCAAAAAAACAAAGAATTTAAAATGAATAACACCCAAAGGCTAACAGAGGAATGGCACATGGTGGGTGAAAGCATGGTACAATTATTAACAACTCTAAATTATAAATAAAGTATTCATTAAAGAAATGTCTGATTGAAAAAGATGGACTTGTCATGTGGAAAGAGTACTTAGAAGTGAGTGACAAAAAGTAGAAGTCCCCCATTAGCATCCTTAATATGTCAGGAGAAAGTTAGGAAGGGCCCCAGCATGGACACCATTATGTTGAATATATGAGAAGCCATAGAAAAGAGTGACCATGGAGGAGTGGTTGTGGATGAGTTGGGATTTGTATCATCAGAAGGAACATTAACAGCTATAAAATCATGGATCCATTTCTGTTTTCGAGACTTGCAGTTAGAAGACACTGAAGGTCTTTGAGCAGGAAAGTATGTATTAAGTATTAAATAACTTGAGCAGCAATTCAAAGGACAAATTAAAGAAAGGGAATCCTAAAATAAAAGAAAATAGAAGACTAGTATAATTGTGTAAGTATGAGATAATAAGGGTCTAAAATAGGGTTATGACCTTGGGAGTAGAAAGGAGAAATGTGAACAAAGAAAGCCAAACTAAATGAAATCAGCAGAATTCAGGTCAAATCCAATAACCAATGTTGGTTCTAAATGATCAGTATTAAAAAAATTCCTTCTTCTCTACTAAGAAATGATAAACCACAAGTGGAGGGTATTACATATTCTAGTAGTTACAAATGCTAAATCAGATGATTTTACTTCATCTTTTCTGTAAGAGAAGGTAATATTAGGGACTGAGCGTTGCAATATGATTGTTGTGTGACAACAAAAATACATAAAATAAGACATTTAAAAAGAAAGGATGGAAAGAACATGGGTAAGGTTAAGGGAATTTGAAGATCTTCCCAGCCCCTTAATAGACCTATGTGACCTGCTTTGAGCTCTGGCCCAGCCCACAGCTTGAGTCACATGAAGCCCATGGTAGGAGGAGCTTGATGAATGGGTATAGTAGGAAGGACAGAGCTGAGAGAGAGTGAGGTAGAGCTGAGGCACAGCAGCTAGCATGATAGAGGAGAGCTTGTTTGTGGGGAGGCCTAATGGAGGGAAGGCTTGGGAATGTCAGTACTCCCTGGATTGGTGATATGCATAAACTTCTTTGTTACCATGGTGGAAATGACTTTCTTATATCTGAATAAATATCTTGATTTTGTCTTTAAGGCATAGAGTTTCTTATATTTTGCGATTCAACCCTGGAAATACATCTGCATATTCATAGCGGTTGCTATGGGAATCACATTGGCAATATAACATGTAAGCTCTTGTAGAAGGAGCATCAATAGTAGCTGGCAATTGATCAGATATGAGAGATGAGTGAGAGAGAAGAATGTAAAAAACTGCAATGATGCTAATACAATTAAATCTCTTCTTTGATGCCTAGAGTTTCTTGCCCATGTACAAATGCTAATGAAAAAACTTTTCATGAAACTTTACTTTCCCACTTTAGAAACTTATGCCAGTAAAATTTTCATGGACCATTCCTGGAATTGGGCTTAATCATCTTAGAATCCTTTGTTTCCTTCAAAAACTCTCTTCAAGTTCCTGAAAAGACTTACATGAACTGATGCTGAGTGAAGTGAACAGAACCAGGAGAACATTGTACATAGTAACAGCAACATTACGCGATGACCAACTTTGACAGACTTAGCTCTTCTCAGCAATACAATTATCTAAGACAATTCCAAAAGACTCATGGTAGAAAATGCTATCCACATCCAGAAAAAGAACTATGGAGTCTGAATGCAGATTGAAGCATACTATTTTCTCTCTTTTTTTATTTCTTGTGGCTTTTCCCTTTTGTTCCGATTCTTCTTTCACAACATGACTAATGTGGAACCATGTTTATTATAATTGTACATGTATAGCCTATATCAGATTGCATGAGGTCTTGGGAAGGGGGAATGGAAGGAAAGGGGAAATTTTGGAACTCAAAATCTTATAAAAGTGAATGTTGAAAAGTAAAAATAAATAAATATGAAATGCTTGATTAAAAAAAAAGCTCTACTGATATGATACCAATATAAAGCCTTTCTTGATCCTCTCAGGTGTTAGTTCCCCTTTCAACAACAATGAAAATGTACCTTGCACATACTTCTGGGGGGGAGGTAGGGGGAGTGGGTAACTGAGGAACACAAAAAGAAAAGAGAGAGAAACAGAGACAAAGAGAGAGACAGAGAGGGGGGGGGGGGGAGGGAGGGGGGGGAGGGAGGGAAAAAAAGAAAAAAAGGGAAGAAAAAGAAAGGAAGGAGGGAAGGAAGGAGGGGGGGAGGGAGGAAGGGAGGGAGGGAGGGAGGGACAAAATGCAGAAGCAGTAGCATCAAGAACAAAAAATGTTTCACCCTTCATTAGATGAAAAAAGAGGACAATAATGTCTGAAAATCCCAGCATCCTCTATCTAAGAGGCTCCAGAAAATTTCTCAGAGTGAATCTAATGTTGCTACAGGTGTTATCACCAGAATCTGAAGAGAAATACTATTTCAACTACTATGGACAATATAAAAGGTGAGTTTCCATTTCAGCACCATGGACAGATAAGGGATAAAATGGTCACAGACAATTGGGACCTAGAGTCCAAGATCTCTATCAATTTAGTGGGAGTGAAAAATCTCTAATATGCCTTCACCTATCTCTACTGAAAATTTTGTGAATTACCTGAAGATTGATACCAAAATGCTATATATTTTTTTACTTCACCAGTAGGTTTTAATTGTTGTGAAGACACAAATAAGAAAGTCCTTGCTTAAGTTTTTATTTACTTTGTTCCTTGCTAGTACTTTAAACAGATGGTATCAATTCAAATGAAAATGAGGTGTATAATGAATTTTATTAAGATTAACTTTCAATTGGGGTTTTGCTTTATTGTGCATACCACAAATAACTATGTAAATACCCAGTAAACAGACTGTATTTGTGATGCCATAGGCAGTTATTCATGCTCTACCAATTATATTGTAATTATGACTAAAGTTACCATGTAGTTTCAATAATAATTACATGATATTTGCAATATCCAAGATGGGAGGGGCATCTCAGAAGGTGCAAGTAACTATTCAATTGTTTTTAGATGGTACAGTAATAACTGTTATTGCTGGGTAGTTGAATAAATTTTTTAATGCCCTAAAGATTAGTTGGTAATTATACTTGATTTTGCCATTAAGAAGAAAAAGGATCCAGCATAAGCGATAACAGCCTAACTATATAATTGTTCTATATCTATACAGTAGGCTAATATCATCTAGGGGAAAAATTAACATAAACATTCATTGATTTTTTTGTTTTCCTAATGGGACACCTGCCTATATAGGTCTACCTAATTAGATGGATACTTAATTTTATGCCTGGTATTAAAAGAACCATAAGTGAAATTAAAAGGCCCATTTCCTGGCTTTCCTTTTACTGCTTTAAGCATATTAGGCCTATCTAGTTCTCAGAAGTCCAACACTCAATCTCAACTCCTGTGGTGGACAGCAGTCATATTTTTAGACTAAGTCCACTAATTGTTCAGCTGATCATCTCATACCCATACACTGAGCATCTGCTTTTCTACATAAGTTACTATTTACCATTTGGGGGTAAGGATCCTGCAGTTCCCTTCCAGTCACATCATTTCCTTCTTGTTACAAGCTCCTTATACTTTGATTCCTGCCATATTTTGTTATACCTTTTGCAAGATGGTCCCATAAGATCTCATAAGCACACTGCTAGTATTCTTCCATCCAGCCCTCCTTGAGATATAAACTCTTTTCTACCCTGGAGGGCACTGAGTCACTAGCTAGGGATGTCAATACAAATGTCTGCTCACACAATACAAATGTCTGCTCCCTTTCATTTTATTAATGGGACTCATCAAGCCATTGGTAATTGGGGATCTGGGGTTCAAGATGCATGTGACTGAATGGACTGCTGATTCAGGATCTTCTGTGGCTGAATCTGCTAGTGAAAGAGGCTGCTATATGATACCTGCTCATGTGTATCATTTCAATAAATCTCACTTTACTGCAAAAGTCTCCCACATAGCCACTTCTTGCACTTCTTAAGTCAAAGCCAAAGACTGATTGACTTATCCATCAGTCTAATGCAGCTCCCTTTCATTCTGCTCCCTAACTTCCATATTTTCCTTAAAACTCAAATTCCTTGGATATAACATCTAAACCTCTGTTTCCCTTCAACTATTTTTCCCTTAGAATAGTTATTTCTTACCATCACCTCCAACAAGGACTTAATTTTCTCTGGATGAAATTCATTCAGATATTTCTCAATTATACATTATTAAAATGCAATAATTTCCTCCAAAGATACTTCCAGACCTCAAGTTACATTATCAATTAGCAAAATTATTTGGTACTGACTAAAAAATATAAAAGTAGATTAAAGAATATAAAAGTAAAAATAAAAAGGAACAGAATAGTCAAGGAAAAATCAGAAATAATTGAAATCAATAATCCAGTAAGTCTAAAAATATAAATTATCTGAAAAAATCATCCCTTACTTACTAGAGAAGTTACTGGGAAAACTGGAAAAAAAGTCTGGCAGAATTAAGTTTAGACCAAAATCCTATACCATATACAACAATGAAGTAAAAATGGATAGGTGATTAAAGATCATGAAGAACACAAAGAAATATAGGAAAACATGTGAGCTGATTCAAAGAGAAGCAGACAGAATTAGAAAAACAATATACCCAATAACTTTAATATGTAAATGGGAAGAAAAACAAAAAGCCCCCCCCAAAAAATTAACAAACATTTAAAATGACTATTTGGCCCCAAAGAAGAAATAAGCAAAGTTACCCCTCCCCCCTCCCTGCTATCTTTGCACAAATAGGGGTTTAGAGGTATGGAAGTCTGAATATAATGTCAGATTTTTTTCATGCCAGGTTTTCTGAATTTTTTTTTCTCTTTGTCATTATTTTTTTAATAACCAATGGCTCCCTTGGAGGAAAGGGAAAAAAAGGGAAAAAAGAAATTTACATAATAAATTTATTGTATATTTGGAGGGAATAGCAAATTCAAATTGTAAAGGGTAGATTTGTAATTTCATGTGCAATCATCTTTTTAAATTTACTGTGTTATGAAAATGCTTGGCTTTTTTTCCTCTGAATTGCAAATAAATTTAAAAAATAAATGACATATACCTTTTGCAAGATGGTCCCATGGGATCTCATAATAGCAGAGAGAGACAGAGAGAGAGATAGCTCCCTTGGAGGAGGAAAGGGAAGCACACACTGGGAAATGTGGGTTACATGAAAACAAAAGATAATTATTCAAAATTATTTTAATAATAATAATTTCACCATACATTTCTGGTTCAGGAAAAGAAGATTATAATTAGGATCTGTCCTGGGGAAAAAATGGGAAATAATCAAAATTTGTTGAATGTGGATTTATGATATATGAGAAGGCTATTTTAACAAGATGTCTAATTTAGCCTCAAAGATATCTAAAATAGGAATTCTTCCATTATCACAGTGACAAATATAGGAAAAGGTGGCTTATAGGCTTATTAAGATTAATTTCCAAGGCAACTGATCAGAAGAAGTCTTCTACTTGGGTACTCTTTGCCCCTCCTCTATTTGAACTCACAGGTCCCTTTTTATCAAAACCTATTCTCAAATTATACTATAATTTTAATTTCTATATCTGTCAACTCAGTTATCTTTCTCAGACCTATTCATATATTTATTCTTAGCTCTGACTGTGGGATTCAATGCTTTTGTCCATAGTTAAAAGTATTTGAAGCATCATTCAGGAGATGGAGGTAAGGAGCACCATGTGAGCCCAGATTATAGTAACTAATTACTCTTTTGCTAATGAGGTGACACGTTCAAGTTAAACAGGTCACAGTTTCTTCCTTTTCTAATTTTTTAAAAGGAAATCCTTGTCTGAAAATAGCCATGTTGGTAATATTATGAATTAATCTTTACTGTCCTCACTTTCCCAAATAGTTATTTCAAATTGTTATAAGTTTGCCAGCAACCTTTTCCAGAGCTATATGATAACAAAGAAATTTTGTTTCTAATAAAACTATGAGGTCTCTATTAGCCAGTTTGATAAAAACAAAACAAAACAGCTCCCTTGTTTTTTATTCAACTGATTGACTCCAACTGTTTTATTACTAAGCTTTTTAACTTAATAGTCTAAAGAGCATCCCATAAAATGTTTAATGAGTCCTTTCTTGGTGCCTTAAAAATTGGCTGGGTCTAATACACTTCAAAATTTGAGGAGGAGAAATTCTCATCCTCTTCTAGGAGCAGAGAGATCTTTTATTGTCATCAGATAAGAATCTCACATGCAAAAAACAATCAGTGTCTACAGGAAAAAATTATAGAAAGACAAAGGGGAGAGTATACCTGGGGGACGGATGGTTAGTAAATGTTTAACAACTGGATCTACAAAAATGGAATACTCTCCTACTCCATCTTCACTTCTTGAACTCCTATACAACCTTGAAAGTCCAATTCAAAAGTCACTTTCTTCAGGATGCTTCTCTGGACAGTCCCAGTTGATAATAATCCTTCCCTCTGATCTCACATAACACTCTAAGTATTGAATGCATTTATAATGTGGTATGGTACGTTACATGTGTTAATGTCTCATCCTCCTACTGGACTGTAGGCTCCTTAAAAGCAGGGTCATAATTTATCTATGTGATGTATTTCCCCCAGTGCCTAACACAGTACTCTGCATACAGCAGGTGTTAAATAAAGGTAACTTAAAATTTTTCCTTTTTATTATTATAAATGTTATTATTTTTCCTTTTATAAATTTATAAATATATAATAAATATATATAATTTATAAATTTTTCCTTTTTATTATTATTGATAAATATCACAAAAATATTTCTCTACAAAAAGAAAAGAAAGACTGCATATGAAACTGTGAATCTGTACTACATTAAACAGGATTTTCGTATTTAACATGGTGGTCCCTGCTTAACTGCTTCCCCTTATAAACTTCTTCTATCTTCTGTTTATTTTTTTTAATGATCCATTGACTCTTTTTTCTCTTCCTTTTTTAGTCTCACTGTCACTACCAATTCCTTCCCCCTCTCAACTATCCCCACCCAAAAAAAGGCCTCCCTTATAAAATATGAGTATAGTCACACAAAATGAATCCTGGCATTGGTTGTATCTAAAAAGGTATGTCTTATTCTGAAGCTCTGGTCCACCATATCTTTGCCAAGAGGTAAGAAACATGGCTCATCATCAATATTATGGAGTCATGACTGATCATTGCATTGATCAAAGTTATCAAAAAAGACATGTCTCTGCTTAATAAAGAAATGTTGGGTATTTAAAAGCACTTTGAATTTTTCAAAGACAAATACAGCCTCTTCTTTTCCTACTACTCAATTTTGGGTCCAGATCATTGACCAACTTAGTGACTGTCTAAGATATATGTATTAATAGACCAGCTCTGTAGGCTGTCCATATAATAGCATGATCTAGACAACAGATTTTTTTTTCTTTTTGGAGGGGGAAGTCAGGGCGATTGGGGTTAAGTGACTTGCCCAAGGTCACACGGCTAGTAAGTGTTAAGTGTCTGAGGCCTGATTTGAACTCATGTCCTCCTGACTCCAGGGCTGGTGCTGTATTCACTGTGCCAGTTAGCCATCCTGACAACTGATATTTTTCATCCAATTGGACAGGCTAAGAACCAGAAGGTTGATCACTTGACAGCGAATTCTTTGACCATGGCAATACATGAAGGGCAGGTAGGTGACACAGTGGATAGAGTGCTGGGCCTAGAGTCAGGAAGACTCATCTTCCTCAGTTCAAATCCAGTCTCCAACACTTCCTAGCTATATGAACTTGGGCAAGTCACTTAACCCTGTTTGCTTCATTTTCCTCATCTGTAAAGTGAGCTAGAGAAAGAAATGGCAAACCACTCTGGTATCTTTGCCAAGAAAACCCCAAGGGGTCACAAAGACTTAGTTAGACACGACTGAAAAATTACTCAACATTGGGGTGGCTAGGTGGTGCAGTTTTTTGTTCTTTACAAGAAAAGCATGAAAGATTCTGTTAAGTGCTTTGATAGAAACTTGGCAAAGTAAAACTACAGAATCCCCCCTATATATGTCTAATAACAAGGGGAATGAGATTAGTGGGCATGACCTGGTTTTTAAATTTTATTTTATTTATGCCTTCGGTCGTATATCACAGTTCTTTCCGAATATAACCTTCATTCCCTCCCCTCTCCCTAACCCAATGAACTTTCTTCAGCAACAAAGAAAAACATGCTGTACTTAAATTTTTATCCTGAATTTATCCAAATTTAGCCAAAATTTATTTAGCCAAATTTTTAGCCAATTAATTTAGCCAAAAAAATGAACCACACCATATGCTACATATCGGCCTAGAACAGAAAAGAGGGTTGTACTTGAAACTGCAAGCATTTTTTTTTAAAATCATATAGTAAGTTCAACCTGTAGCTTTCTTCCCTGCCTTAGTATTGACATGTTGTTCTGTTATGCTTCAGTTGTCTGACTGTCAGTGATCCCATTTGGGGTTTTCCTGACAGAAATACTGGAGTGGTTTGCCATTTCTTTCTCCAGCTCATTTTACAGATGAGGAAATTGAGGCAAACAGGGCTAAGTGACTTCCCCAGGGACATGCAGCTAGGAGGTATCTGAGACTGGATTTGAACTCAGGTCCTCCTGACTCCAGGGCCAGCCTCTATCCACTGTGCCACCTTGGCATGCCCATATACTTTGTGACCCTAGATGAAAATGTTGGTTCCAACCCCAGAACATCCTCAAGTTGATTATGAAATTTATCCAGAGGTAAATCTAGCTCATAACCTGTTCTGCCATTTCCCAATTACACATAAAATTTTAATGTTCATTTAAAAAATTAATATTATATTCTCCCTCAATTTCATTAAAAACAATCTTTAACATTCATTTTTTAATTTGAGTTCCAAATTCTCTCCATCTATTCTTCCTTTCCCCTACCCCCCACCCCAACCCTACATTGAAAAGACAAGTGATTTGATATAGATCATACATGTGTAGTCATACAAAACATATTTCCCCATTGCTCACGTGAAAGAAAACACAGACAAAAACATCAAGAAAAATAAAGAAAGCAAAGAAAAAGTTTGCTTCAATCTGCACTCAAACTCTGTCAGTTCTTTCTCTGGAGATGGGGAGCATTTGTCATCATAAGCCTTTCAGAATTGTCTTGAATCATTGTATTGCTGAAACGTTCACAGTTGATCATTATATAGTATTGCTGTTACTGTGTACAATGTTTTCTTGGTTCTGCTCATTTCACTTTGTTTCAGTTCATGTAAGTCTTTCCAGGTTTTTCTGAGAGCATCCTGTTCATCATTTCTTATAGTACAATAGTATTCCATCATAATCATATACAATGAGGGGGCGGCTAGGTGGCACAGTGAATAGAGCACCAGCCCTGGAGTCAGGAGGACCTTAGTTCAAATCCAGCTTCAGACACTTGACACACTTACTAGCCGTGTGACCTTGGGCAAGTCACTTAATCCCAACTGCCTTCCAAAAAGCAAAAAAAAAAAAAAAAAAGGCAGAGTATCCAGGACCAGGAAGGAAATAATTCTGTTATACTCTAGCCTGGTCAGACCAGACCTGGGCCATTCGTTTCTTGGAAGCCATACTTTTAGGATGACATTGCTAAGCTTGAGAATAGCCAGTAGAGTCACCAAGATGGTGAAGGAATTCAAGATATTGCCAAAGAAGGATCAGTTAAAGGAACATATATATACAGTGTAGAACCTGGAGAGCAAGTAATAACCATGAGAGCTATGGAATAAAATTCTGTCTAGCACAGCTTAGCTGAATCATGGTACTCAGCTGAATTTGATTTAATTCTTGTTCCTAAAGGATCACTGAGTTAGAAAGGATCTTAAAGACCTTCTTGTCCAACAACCTTATTTTATAAATGAAGAGCCTGAGGCTCCTCATTTGCCATACTGGCAAAGCTAAGAAGAAGAGGCAGGGCTGGCACCAAGCAGCAAAATTAACTGGCACTGGGCAGTTCTAGTTATTCTGTCATCTAATAACTTTTCCCTATTATATAGTTTGTGAATTTGTATACATTCTTTCCCCTTGTAAATAAATATTAGAAAATATTCTATTGTTGTTTAGAATGTGCAGCCACAAATGTAAGGAAAGAAAGAAGGAAATATGGGGCGGCCAGGTAGCACAGCGAGTAAGAGCACCGGCTCCAGTGTTGGGATGACCTGGATCAAATCCAGGCTCAGATACTCAGCACCACACCCAGAAATAACTTAACTCCAATTGCTTAAAAAAAAAAAGAAAGAAAGAAGGAAATAGGTGGCAGACGGGCCCATGAAGTGGCACAGTAGACAGAGTGCTAAACCTAGGCTCAGGAAGACCTGAGTTCAAATTCCAACTCATGTATCCATACTCATACCATTAGCAAGTCACTTAATCTCACTGACCCTCAGTTTTCTCACCTGCACAATGGGAATGATAATAGTGCCTACCTTGCAGTGTGTAAGACAAACACAACACACAGGATGTCTGCTGGCACAAGTTCACTCTTGATCTGGTCAGACAGGAAAGACACTAAGAAGAGGTTAATAATCTTACTTTATCATAGTCTAGTTTTCTCAGAAGAGGATTGCTGACAATGGGAGCACAAACCCCTACAGCATTCCCTAGTCACCCTTCTCACAGGAGCAGGCAAGAAGGGGGGAAACTACCTCTATGGTCTCGATGGGGTCAGTTGAGACAGGTACAACTTGTGCATCCCCTAAATCCCCTTGAGCCTCCATGGGGGCCAATTGAGGCAAACACAGATTCCCCACAAGCCTTGATGGGGCCCCATCAAGCCATGCACAGCATCTGTGCACTCAATTCTAAGGTTCCCCATTCACTGACCAATGACCACTTGTTTTATAGGGGTAACAGACAAAGAAGACATATTGCCAGCAATAGTCTCACAAGTTTACATCACCCCATCCCTGTATCTCACTACATGGTTGCAGTGGATGTTTATATTATTTATCATTATGTAATGCTGCACAAGTGTGGAGGAGATGTTTTGACCCATAACTGTGGGAACTCATATCTAATACCTGGGAATGAGAGATTGTTATGGCTATGGATCCCAGGAAATTGAACTCTAAGAAATAAGAACAAAAATCCACTTTACACACACTAAAATCTACCTTTCTTACACAATGTTATTGTCATGACCAAAGGAGATAATATATGTGAAGGTTTTTTTTTTTTTTTGCGAGGCACTATATAAATTCCAGCTATCATCATCATCATCATCGGGTCACTAGGTGGCACAGTGGATAGAATGCCAGACTTAGAGTCAGAAAGACTCATCTTTTCCTGAGTTCAAATCTGGCCTCAGACACTTACTAGCTGGGTGACCTTGGGCAAGTTACTTAACCCTGTTTGCCTCAGTTTCCTCATCTGTAAAAGGAGCTGGAGAAGGAAATAAATGAAAACTGCTGCAGTATCTTTGTCAAGAAAACCCTAAATTGAGTCACAAAGAATCAGACAGCACTGAAATGACTGAACAACATCCTCATCATACTGAGTACAAGGGTATATTGGTAGCAGCAGATGGGAGATTGAGTAATTCAGGAGTAATTTAGAGTAATTTAGGAATCAGGTGTGACAGATCATAGAATCTTAGATTTGAAGGGAAATTCAGAGATCATTTAGTCTGCCCCCCTAAGTTTACAGGAGAAAACTGAGGCCCAGTAACTGAGGTTTAGTGACTGATTCAAGGTCATATAGGTGATAAGTATCCAAGGTGAGATCTGAAAACATGTGTTTTGCATGATTTCACATGTATAGTTGATATATTGTTTGCCTTCTCAGTATGTGGGACGGGGTGGGAGAGACCTCAAAATTTAAAAAAAAATTGGTATTAACAATAATTTAGTATTAAAGAATAAAAGCCCACTTCCTCTGACTATTGTGGGAAACAGTCTCTCACTTCAGACTCCCAAGCCAGTCCTCTTTCCCCTCTACACTGAATGGGCTTTAGAGGAGCATGTATGTCAAATGTCCAAATGTCTATAAACAGAATCAAGATTAACACTTGAATACAATAGCAACGCCAGCCAATAGCTCCCTGGATGTAATCACAATAAACTTATGGTGAACTGACATGAGGGAGAATTCAGAAGAGCACACTGGGCTGAGACTCTAATTACTTTTTTCTTTGAATTGGCCTCAACTGATCTATCATTACCCTCATTCAGTGCTAAATAGTGATCCATCAGCTTGGTCTCCTTCTGACTGTCAGGTTTACTTAATCAACTGTGGCTTCTCGCTTCTCACCTTGGAGTCCTTTCCAGGAAAGCTGTAACTGGCGAACACAAACAAGGCTGTGGTGGATGGTTTGGTGTTTTTAGGACATAGCTCCACCTGCCAATTGTGAAAATCTAAGTCGTCTTGGCTGTTATGGATGATTGACTTAAGCCCTTTTAAATGCTTGGTCAGAGGCTCAGGCGTCCATTTCTTGGCCTATTTCCTGAAATGGTAAGACTTCAGCAGGCATATTTGGGGTCAGACTGCCCTCTCCCCCAATTAATAATGGTCACTGAATAAAGATTTGTTGATAGGTTACCTTTTACTTAATAGTGTGGTATTGTGGGAACCACATTGAACTAGGAGTCAGGAAAAGGGAATTCTAGTCCACTCACCTTTGCAAATAGCTAATTGTTTGACTAGAGGAAGCTGTAAGGTATTGGCTCTGGAAACAGAAGCCCTGGCTCTGGAGTCATAAGACTTGGGGTTACATCTGCCTCTGCTGATTACTACCTGTGTAACAAGAGGCATGTCACTTAATCTATATGAACAGGTCACAGTTTCCTTATCTGTAAAATGAAGAAGTTGAACTTAACTAGATGAGGTCCTTTCCAGGTCTCAATCTATATGCCTCTACAACTTTGAGCAAATCAGGTCACCTCTCTAGGCCTCAGTTTCCTCATCTGTAAAATGAATCCTTTGGTCTAGATGACTTGTAGGGCTTCCTTCCAGCTCTAAGGCTATGAGCATGGCTATAAGCCTTCCAGTTCAATGTAGCTTCCTATGACAAGTATAGAGAAATTCTGTATTATCATAAGATATTTTTAAACCTATCTGCCTTTTGTGGGGGACACTGACATTCCTTTATAGTATATGCCATGAAAAACTAAAGCAGAAGAACCATGATCTGATATGGATTAAAAACTATTTGTTTCATCAATCTAGCAAAGAGTAACCAAGCAGCCACAAAAAGAGGGGGGAAATCATTTAATTAGCTAAACATTTTTCATTCTCTGTTCATCAAAGGCAGTAGCACATGCTTAAATTCTATGACTCAAGAAAACATTTCAGAAATTGCCTTTAAAAATATTTATTTTATTCTGAATTTAAAAAATAAAACAAGCATTTCTATAACACAGTAGAATAAAAAAGATTATTTTACATGAAACTATAAATCTATTATGTAGAACTTGCTATTCCTTTTAAATATTGCAAGTAAGGTGTATTTTAGTGTGTGTGCAGTGGATTTTTGTTATTCTTTCTTACAGTTTAGTTTCCCAGGATCCATGACCATAGCAATCTCTATTACCCAGGCTCATGACTTGTAAACATTTCCATTGTGCTTGTACAGCATTATATAATGATAAATAACATAAACATTGCTTAGAATTGTACATATCTACTGCGACTGTACAGTGAGATAATGTAAACTTGTGAGGCTATTGCTGGCAATATGCCTTCTTTGTCTCTTGCCCTATAAAGCAGGTGGGCACTGGTCAATGAGTGGGTAACCCTTACGGTTGAATGTACAAGCTGAAATGCTGTGTGTGCCTTGATTGGCCCTCAGTATTTGCCTCAACCAGCCCCCAATGAGGCTTGAGGGGCTATTGTTGAGTGCACAAGCTGTGCCTGTCTTGACTGACCCCACTGAGATGCAGGGGCAGTGGCTCCCCCTTCTTGTAGGCTCCTGCAAGAAGGGTGATTAGGGAATGCTACAGGAGTTGGTGCTCTCATTATCAGCAAAATCTCTTATGAGAAGACTAGACTAGAATAAAGGAAGATTATTAATCCTTCTGAAGTTGTCTTTCTGTCCTTCCTGTCTGACCAGATCAAGAGTGAACCTGTGCTAGCAGCCCTCCTGTGTGCTTACCTGTCTTATAAATACATAACAAATTAATCATGCAACTTTCTTTTTTTCTCCCTTTCCCTCCCATCCTACAGATGGTTACCATCAGATAAGTAGGTTATCAGAAGTGGGGAACCTTCGACCTGGAGGACACATGTGGCCCTCTAAGTCCTTGGGTGTGGCCTTTTAACTGAGTCCAAGTTTTACAGAACAAATTCTTTTATTAAGTGGATTTGTTTTGTGAGGTTTGGATTCAGTCAAAGGGCCACACTGGAGGACCTAGGAAGCCACATATGGTCTCGAGGCCACAGGTTCCCCAACCCTTGTATAGATATATATATGTAAAATGATTCTATACATACTTCTATTTATCAGTTCTTTCTCTTTTTTCCCTACTATAAATTGATTTAAGATGAAACAGAAAATACTGCCTACATATGGTGACAGTAACCTCTGCCCACATAGTCCCTTCCGTAGGGCAGCAGCTGCTTGGGCCATATTTTTGTTTATTATCTAAGTTGGAGAGACAGTGTGGTATACTGTATAGAGAACTGACTTCAGTATCAGGAAGATTGGTTCATGTTGGTAAAAAGGTTTCCTCACTGGGAGTTCCCTAAACAAAGTAAATAATGGGCCTGGTCAAAAATTAAATTAAATTTAACGTAAAATTTAAGTCCAGTTTTCACCACCCACATATGCATCTAGGCTCCTAAAAACACTTTATTTTATGTGTCAGTATGGAAAAACAGAGAAGAACTTAAACCGTTTCATCATAGGCAGAGTTATTGCCCTAGAGACCAAGCATTGTTCAAGCCATGTCTGGGTCACCATGTTCAGTCCCAAGCACGACAAGTTAAGAAGGATATGATAAGCTGGTGAGTACCCAGAAGAAAACAATATGAGGCTTGATTAAATGAAAGAACTGGGGATTTGGGGGTTGGAAAGAGAAGACTCAGAGATGTGATACATGATGGTGTCTTCAAGTATTTCACAAGTTGTCCCATAGAAGAGCAAATAACCTTGAACTGCTTAGCCCCAAAGGGTATAATTACAAACAAGAGGTAGAAGTGGCACTGAGGCAAAACTAGACTTGAGGTCAGGAAAATTTCCGAATAATTAGAGCTATTCAAGAGTATAATAGGGTGCCTCATGAGCCACTAGGTCTCCCTTCATTGGAAGTCTTCAAGCAGGAGTTGGACATGTGTTTATCAGATATGTTGTGTTGTTGTTCAGTCATTTTCAGTTGTGACTGACTCTTCATAGCCCTAGTTGGGGTTTTCTTGGCAAAGATACTGGAGTGGTTTGCCATTTCCTTCTCCAGTTCCTTTTACAGATGAGGAAACTAAAGCAAACAGGGTTAAATGACTTACCCAGGGTCACAAAGCTGGGAAGTGCCTGAGGCTGGATTTTGAATTCAGTTCTTCCTGATTCCAGGAATGGCACTCTATCTACTGTATCTCCTAGCTGATATGTTGTAGGGGGATTCTTATCCAAATATGGGTTGGACTAGATGGCCTCTGCATTTCCTTCCAAATCTATATTTCTGTGATTATATGAAGAGCCAGGGGACCCAGTAAAGGGTCCTAACCAGCCCCGTCACCACAAGTTGCATCTCTTGCACATGAAGTGGGAGTAGATGGCCTACATCTACCATGGCCTAAAGACATACCAGCAATCAATGAACCATCTGTATTTAGTCAGAAGATTTATATATTTATATATAAAATATTCGTATAAATGTATATAAATATGTTTATATATAAATATATGTAACTATACGTATTTATCCTCAGCCCCAATCCTCTGAACATCCCTCCATGAAAAGAAGAGAGCATATATAAGAGGCCAAATACTGATCCTCTAAGTTTCATAGGAGAAAAAAGAGGTTGATAGGCTGGAGGTGTGAAACAACCATGGCAGTGCTCTAGGCGAGTGCCTTCAACTTGGTTGTTATTGTAGAAAATACACATGAATGGAGAGATCCTTCAGAGAAAGGCATTGGTGAGGGAGGAGGGAAATGGAAGTAGACAAGTGTTAGTTAAATGTCTAGTCACCATCACTATTCCCATTGGGCAGTGTGAATCACTCTTCCATAGAATCCTAGAAGGACAAAGCCTTCCAGGTCCCTTAATCCAATTCCTTCATTTTCTAGAAGAGGTATCAGAAAGGTAAAGTACTCAAGGTCACAAAGCTAGTTAGTGGTGGAACTCAGACTAAAACCCAGGTCTTCTCACACCCCCCCCCACTTCATGGCTCTTCCCGAGATGCCATTCTATCAGTGTTCCAGTAATATCTAAAATAAATCATAGCCATTCATAGACATAAACCCCTGTTTCAGAAGTCTAAGGAAATTCATTTTCAGTAGAGAAAACTCATTTACTCAGAGCAGGGATACAAGCTGCTAACTTCAAAAAGAATAGTGCTGGAGACCAATTCCCATTCAGTTGTGGAATAATTCACATATAGAGGTTAGAAGTAAGGCAAATGTGCTTATGGGGCAAAGCCATTTTATGGTTTCCCTTGGCTTTCTACTTTTTGCTTTACAACTGATTAACAGCTAATGAGCCATTCTCTTAGTTTCTCTTTTTTTTAAAAAAAATCTTATTCCTTAGTTTCATTAACTTCCCAGACCCAGTATTTACAACAGTCTGCCTAATTCCAGGGAATAATTTCACTGATTCACTGGGGCAGTTCATTCAATTTGAACTATGATCTCAGGGCTGATCTCATAAAAAGCCTTGAGTGATGTAATGGAAAAACCACTGTCCCCTGCATCAGGAGGACTCCTCAGTTCAAGTATTGGCCATGCCACTTAGCAGTAGTGGGAACATGGGCAAGTCACTTAAAGCTCTCCATGGAACCTCTCAATTTCTTCATCTGCAAAATGTAACACCTCCCCTGCCTGTTTGATAGGACTGTTAAGGGCTATCAATTCAAAAGAGATGTGCCTGATGTTGAAGAACTGTCTCTGGGCCCACAGGGACTCAGGCAAATGCACCTATCCCCCCTCTCTACGGAGCTAGTATGCTTTGGCCCCAGGTCCTGGACAGTGGAACAGTTTATAGAGTGGGGCCTGGTGTTAGGAAGACTAAGTTCAAATCCAGGCTCAAACACTTACTAGCTGTGTCACCCTCAGCAAGTCACTTAGCTTCTGCCTCAGTTTCCTCATCTGTAAAATGAAGATGACATTAGCACCTATTTTCCAGTTGTTGTAAAGCACTTAGCACATTGCCTGGCACATAGTAAGCACTATATAGATGTTAGTTATTATTGTTAATTAGGATTGGATTCAGCCCAGAGGAAGCTGGCCTCTAAAGAGGTAGCTAAGCTGCCTTTTCTCATGCTCTTCAGTTAAACTCAGACCCTGGCATCTTGGTGAGCAATCTAATTATATTTTAGATTTAGGCTCACATCTAAAAGCCTAGGCTCACATTGAAGATTTCATCAAGAAGGAGGCACAGAAAAGTATTCTTTTAAAGCAGGCATAATACAGGTACTTATTTTCTACATGTGAAAGAAATTAAAAAAAAAACCCCAACTCTCACAAGTATGCACTGACAGTAAGACGTAATGCAGGATTCAATAACAACTTATAACTAAGTTATACTCCCTTAGGAGGCTAATACTTAAACCTCAATAGAACATAAAACAGTTTCTAGGGTTTCTGATAAGGGGTAGACTTCATCTTGACTCTACACAGTCCAACTCCCCCTACATTTTTACTAGTAAAATGGCCAGGCTCCAGCTAATCAGGCTTCCCCTACCAGTAATTAGTTCCTCTTACTGGACCCAGAACCTTCAGTCCTCTTAAACTCACAAATTGATTTAAGGTCACCTCCAAGGGCATAATAACTCATCTTGAGGATGATGTTCGATCTTCTATATGATAAAGTAATACAAAACAGAAAAGGCAGCCAGGGGTCCACGTGCAAGTTCACCTCTATTAATCATTAAGCATTTATTAAACACCTACTATGTGTACCTACCTACTGGGCTACATACTGAAAATACAAAGAAATGTAAAATAAACAGTCCATGGTTTTAAGGAGATCACAGTCTAATGGGGGAGACAGACATGCAAACAACTATGTGCAAACAAGCTATATATGGAAGGAATTGGAAATAATCAACAGAGAGGAAAGACACTAGAATTAAGAAAGGCTTCCAGAATTAGGTAGGATTTTCACTGAGACTTGAAGGAAGTCAAAGAGATCAGTAGTCAGAGTGGAGGAGGGAGCATTCCAGGCATGGGGGCAGCCAGAGAGAATGCCCAGAGCCAAGAGTCTTGTTCTGGGAACAACCACAGTTCCAATGTGGTCAATAACTAGTTAGAACCAAGAAGAGCAACTCTGAGCATGATCCATGGAATGGTCCTTCTTACACATGTAAAGGGCTTTACTGATGATGAATCATGATTCCTACCTCTTGGCAGAGATGTGATTGATTAGAGAAGCAGGATGAGACATATTTTTAGGCATGGTCAATATGTTCCTATACTTATTTGTTACAAGGAAGAGCTTCTGGGGTGGGGGGAGTGGTAGTAGGGAAGCAAGTTAATAATAATGATAGTTATATGAAAGAAAAGAAGGAAGAAAGGTAGTGAGGAGCACTGAAAGAAAGTTACAGCATTTTCCAGTGGAAGAAAGAGACAGTAGGTAGCAGATGTCTGTGATGGAGGCAATGGCAATGTGGTGAAGCATGGAGAACCACTCATAATCATGACTGCAGTAACAGGAAATCAGAACATTTGGGGAAGAGAGGAAAACAGGGACCAATGCCTCAGTAACTCTAGATGTGGTATGTTCCGGTAGGAGTAAGGCTGAACCATACGCCTTTTCACCAACAGTTTTTGGGGAGGTGGATGCCTGAAGATACAGGAAAAAATGTTTCACTCGTCTTCTTTTCTCTCTTTCTGTTTCTTTCTGTTTCTTCCTTTCTTTCTCTCCCTTTCTTTCTTTTTCTCTCTTCTTTCCTTATATATATATCCACTGGACCACATGGGCCCACAACATTCCAGGTGCCAACCAAATTAAAATGTCATTGGGAAATTTGATAAAATAAATTAAAATATAATAGAACACATATGAATGTAATGGAATACTACTGTGCTATAAGAAATCAGGAGCAGATGGACTTCATAATAACATGGAGAGACTTATATAAACTGATGCTGAGTGAGGAGAGCAGAACCAGGAGAACATTGTACACAATTACAGACACAACATATTTGTGTTGACTGACTTTGATGGACTGGGCTCCTCTCAGCAATGCAAGGCTATAAGACAACTCCAAAAGACTCATGATGGAAAAGGGACATCCACATCCAGAGAAAGAACTATGGAGTCTGAATGCAGAGTGAAGCAAACTGCTTGCTCTCTATCTTTTTTGTTTTGTTTTGTTCCTTCTTTCTCACTGTTCATTCCATTGGTTATAATCCTTCTTTACAACCTGACTAATGTTTAAGTGAAGGATTTATAGAACCTATATAGATTGCATGCCACCATGAGGGGGAGGAGGGAGGAAAGGGGGAGGGAGAAAATTTGGAACTTAAAAGCTTGTGGAACTGAATGTTGTAAACTAAAAGTAAATTAATTAATCGATTAAATTTAAGTATATATAATAGAACATAGATAATGTTAATATGTGGTTTTCTAAGTCAATATGTATACACAGGTATCTTTATGCACAGTTTAATGGCCCGCCCAGTTTCTATTTGACACCACTGACCCAACTCTCTCATGTTAGAAATGAGGAAATTGAGCCCCAAAGGGTTTAAATGACTTCTCCAAGGTCACACAGCTATTTACAGAATCAGAATCCAAGTCCAGGTATTCTCATTCTAAATTCAGCATCCTTTCCACTATACTGGTCATGAAAGGCTTGGCAATCAGCTTTTGCCTAGGCCAGGGGTGAGGAACCTGTGGCCTCGAGGCCACATGTGGTCCTCTAGGTCCTCAAGTATGGCCCTTTGACTCAATCTAAAATAGTTCTGTGAAGTTTGAATTCAGTCCAAAGGCTGCATGCACTTGAGGACCTAGAGGGCCACATGTGACCTCGAGGCTGCAGGTTCCCCATCCCTGGCTTAGGACAATGCTAGAAGTTTATGGAGCAGGATTTGATTCTAACTTATAAAACATAGAAATGTCTTTCTGGATATTACCTGTCCAACAGTCTACTTTTCTACCCTCTATCATCTAGCATAACACATTTTCAAATCAATATTTCATAATTTTCATTTAGAGGTAGGCTACTCCTATTAACAAATGTAGGGGTCCTTGATTTATTTTGGAAATACTGCTTATCTGCCAGTGATACTATCCACACTTGCCACTTCATAGTAATTACAGCTATTAAGTTTTCATGGCCCTATCAAAAAGAGCAGCTCGTTAACTTTAATTATTTTTGAAATGCAGTGAAATGGAGACATAGTGAAAGTAGCAGGTGGCAAAGGGTCATAGCTGCAGAAATTAATTAACAAATGGGTGGAGTTCTTTTTAAGTTAGGGTATACTTTTGTGCTATGTTTGTGCTGCTCTGTATTAGTAGGGCTCCTTCACTGAGGACAGGGACCTAGGAGTTCTCTGTACCAATGAAATCACAAGTACAGTCCCTGACTCTGTCCCTAGTAACCCAAATGGATGGGTTGATCCAAGGTCAAGGAATCTTGGGTCTCAGTCTCTGGTCTTAGTCAGAGTACTTATTTCATCAGTTCTTTTCTGAAATCTTCCATACCAGATCTATATGTGAAACACTTCTAGCCTATGTATTGCCATATTCAGCTGGTGCCCTAGTTCACACGACTACAGACAGAAGTTAGCATTTAAAAGCTTAACTAGAAACTCCCCTTTTATTTCACACAAAAGTCTCTCTATTGTGCCTGGTGTGTTATTAGTTTTTCACAACCACTAAACTAGAAAGAACACACAGTACTATGTTTCTTTAGGCTTGTCAGTCTGTTCTACTTTTTCTTTAAAAAAAAAACCTTTTTGAATTAATACAAATATGTAAAACTATGAGCTTTTCTCTAACAGATTGTCAAAGGATACTGTGAGTTTTTAAGAGAAGAATTGAAAACTAGTAATAAACACATGGAAGACTGCTCTGTCACTAACAATAAAAGAAGTGGAAATTAAAACATTTCAGAGATTTCACCTTGCACCAATATATTGGTAAAGAACATGAAAGGCAGAAATAGGCCATATAAAAACAGTTCTAGAAAAACAGGTATACTAACATACCATTGGTGAAGCTGTAAATTGGTCCAAACATTGCAAAAAACAATTTGGAGGTATGCAAAACAAAAAAGACTACTGTAAATCCTTTGACCCAAAGAGCCCACTGCTAGCACATAATCCAAAGAGATCAAACACAGAAAGGTCCCGTTTATACCAAAATATTCATGAGAGTACTTTTGTGGTAACGAAGAATTGAAAATAGGTAAGTGTCTATCAATTGTGGGATATAAATGTAATGAAATATTACAATAAATAGAAAGAATTTATACACACACACAAAACATAGAAAGGCTCACATGATGAATTGATGCAGAGTTAAGTAAACAACCAGAAAAAAATAACCTAAACAATCTAATGACTACACCTACATAAATTTAAAGAGAAAATAAATTGGAATGTTTTATAATCATAACCAATCATGACCCTGGGGAAAAGTAGAAGAAATATGCTTTCCTTTTTTTTTGAGGAATAAGGCTGAGATCTTTATTTATACAAATTCCTGGGCAGTGGCCTTTGGTTTGACCAAATGGTCCGGGGCCCAGAAAACACAGGACTAATCAATCAAAGGCTTTCCACTTTTGGGTCAGAACCAATGGAGGAATTTTGCTGATGCCTCCCACTGAATAGAGTTGTTTAAGGAGCATGTCAGCATGCCTTAGAGACATATGCTAAAAAATAAATTTTTTTTAAATTTAAAAACCAGGGTGGAGCTGTCACAAGAGCAGCAAAGTTTGGGGAGTGGGTCCGATGCCAATCTGCACGTTCAGGTGGTAATATCACGTTGTGTCCAGGACAGGATCTCTCAAGAAGGACAGGACAGCTTTTCCTGACCCAAGTGTTCTCGGTCTATCACCCAACTGGTAAAAAGAACTGCCCCATCTCAAGGTAAGAGAGTTGCCCCTACTCATGAACAGTTGCATCCAAATGTATCTAGATGCCTGGGTCAGGGCATCCTTCCTCCCAGAAGCCATGCCTGTGATAAATCAGTGCTACCCTGGAGAGAGGAAGGGCTCCCTTTTCCAGCAATTTCTTGGATCCAATCTCTAGGAAGATTTATTTGATAAGAAAGGACTGTTAGCCGATATAGGCTGTTCCTCTCCAGCTATTCCTTACTTCTTCCCCAGCACAGAGTTGCTTTGGGTTCAAGGTCTTTGCCCCCTAGGAGGGCTCCATGGAGAAGTAGCTCAGAACCCCCTCAACTGGCAGACTTTCTTTCCCTTAGAATAGTTAAGGGAACACCTTCCCAGAAAGGGGTTAGGGGACAAAAGGGCAGTATTGTGGGGAGTCGTCTTGCTTTCTACTAGCAGGGGAGAGGTGAAACTGTTGCTATTTAATTATGGTGGGTGTGCATTTACCTGGAAGAAAGAAGAGCCCTTAGTTGACTTAGTGGAAATTCTGCGTCACTGGATGAGGGTAAGGGAAAGTCTTTATTTAACTCCTATTTTAGTCACTGTAGAAGAAAGGAGTTGAAACCTCTAAGGGAGCAAAGATTTTACATCATTCTGATATGTCTCAGGGAGGGGGAGGTTTTCACAGGTGGATCAGGAAATACTGAGGGGTTGGTAGAACAAGGAGAGCCTTGGTAGTAACTTAGATCCTGGGATAGGTTGCATGCAAGAGGCTTATAACCTCTCAGTCACCTTACTACAGATATTCAGTGATTTGTGAGTGCCTCATTTTATCGCAATATCAAACCTGAACTAAGAGGGCCTTGGTTTTAGAACTGAACCAAAACCAACCCTCTAAACCGGCATGGCACCTGCACTTAAGGAAGAATTTCTCTTTAGCAAGTTACTGCCATGCCTCATTCAATAAACTCCAGTGATTTCCTATCTCCTCCAGAATAAAATGCAAAATCCTTTGTTTGGTATTCACAGTCCTTCACAACCAGGCTCCCTCCCACCTTTCCAGTATTCTTACACTATACTTCCCTGTCAATGACACTGACCTTCTGATATTCTTTTACAAGACACTTCATCATCTACAGATTCTGGCATTTTCACTGGCTCTATCCCCAGCACTCAGAACAGTACATGATATACAGTAGCTGTTTATTAAATGCCTGCTTGCTTGATTACACAGAGGAAACATAGCATGAGCATGGCACTAACCCCCAGTTCTCTCTAGGCTCCCCCGGCTTTCATTGCATGGTTCCTGAAAGCTAAAAGCTCTGTCTCCAGCTGCTGATTGTGCCAGCCCAATTTACTTCCATTCTGACTGTGCTGGCAGCCCCTCCCCCTCCCTGAGGCTTTCTAGAGCACAGTCAACGACAACTAAGCCAATGCTGGCCTTGGCTCTTTCTTGACCCTCTGGCACCCACTGAGTCTAATCTGTCCCACTGAGACGACTCCCTAAACATAATTGGGAGGGTTCTGGTGACAGAGGCCAGGCAGCATCCTGACATTCAATTAGACCACCATCCTCCTCCTCAGTGTTTGCAGGGTTCTTCCCCCAACTCAACTACAATTCGAGTCATGAGGGCATCTTACATTCCAACCTGCCAAGACTGCACCTAATGTAGACATGGATGTAAAGCCACTCTTAGTTCAGGCTCGATGCTGAGATGAAATGAAGCACTTGAAAGTGCTTTTAATGTTTAAAGACATATTTAATGAAGGAAACTTCCTTTGCCCAATATAGCAAGGATATTAGCTTCTCTGGACTTGGCCCCGCTTGTCTCCATCTGGAAACTCATCTGGTCACCAGGGTATAGGGACTCATATGCTCAAGGGAACCCATCAAATCTGAGGGGCAGTCACTACATGATGTTGGGAACTTTTATGTCCCTAGACCAGGGAAGCTGGGGCCAATCAGGTTGCATGAGGGAACGAAGCTAGGGACGCTACATCAGGAAATGACTGGTCCTACCACATTGGGCTCCAGACATCCCATGCCTGCTACAGGCAAATTAACTCTGATTGCTGCAGTTGACGTCTGATGGCAGCAAAGTTCATGGTCTGTAAAGGGGTCTGTCAATGTAATTGATTCATTGGATGTTCAACCTTCAGCACTAGCAAACATGCCCGTAGGTTGTGATATACAGACATGTAGATTATGGCCAAGTTGAGCCTATTGAAAAATAATTCCCAGGGGCGGCTAGGTGGCGCAGTGAATAGAGCACTGGACCTAGAGTCAGGAGGACCTGCGTTCAAATCTGGCCTCAGACACTTAACACAAAAAACTAGCCTTGTGACCTTGGGCAAGTCACTTAATCCCAATTGCCCTCCAAAAATAAAAAAAAAGAAAAGAAAAATAATTCCCAGGGGATCTGGTATTGATTGAGCTGCCAAGCAGTCTGGAGGTGCTCTAGGTTCTTCTGGTTGTCACTGACAATAATGAGAGGCAATACTTCCTTACCTCAAATGTGACAATGACTGCAAGAAGCTCACTCCTTCAAGATTTTTGTGTTTGTGTGTCCTGAAATAATTGGCTTATAGAAGTAAACATCATGCCAAAATGGGAGGAGGGTTAGTGTAGCCTGTGAAAAGATGGCTCCCACAATGATAGTGAATATGATGGTCTCTACAATGAACTATTCTTGTGGTTTCCTGAAATGAACCAGCTCTCCAGGCTGTAAAATTTTGCCTTTTGCTTCTGATAAGGCATGACATAAAAGCCATCAGGCATTTTAGCAGATCTATGAGGGCTGAGAGAGAGTAAAAGGGAAACAGTTATGTGCCCAAGTTAAAGATGGCTCACAGCTGCCCACAGTTATTGATTCCCTCTCAGACTCTAAAAGAAAGGTTTGGATATTTCCTAATGACAGAAAATAGCGAAATAGGCACTGGAGTATAGAGTACCTTTTGAGTGCCTGCAGAAAATGTAATGAGACTACTACATGAAAATGAGAGGCAGGAAGAGGATCAAAGCAGCAAATACATGAGTTAGTATAATCCTGTCATGAGAATGAGAGAAATGTAAGAGAAAAACAGGACTGCATGGAAGCAATGAGTCAGTGTGAATAGTTTGCGGCTGAATCCCAGTGACAAGCTTTGAAGGTGTAGGTTTGGTTCTGTGATGAACCTTGAGGTAAAGAGCATGAAGATTAGAGTGACTCAGAAGCTGTGAAGACAGTCAGCAAGATTTAGTGTTAATAGGTTCTGAAGCTATTTTAGTACTCTGGGGAAAGGGATGAAAGAATAGTGTCAGATGTGGCATATCTAAATACTATAGTTCTGGGTCCTGTGCAGTCTTTGAATGGGAAAAGAGAACACCTAAACAGTGGGGAATGGGGTATGATGAGTAGACCCAGAGTCAAAGCTTAAATGAAATCAGTATGAGTGGACTTTAACAAGTTTGCCACCATTTCCATAAAGATAGCTACCCCTCTTTGGGTATCTTGGAGGGATTGACCAAGGTAGAAGGGAGATGGAGAAACTGATTAAAGGCTTCATCTGTTCATTTGGAAGCTTGTAGGACAGCAGACTTGCCTGGGCAGATTAAATGTAGAATGCCAACAGGAAAGTTGTACAAAGGAAGCCTTGCCCAGAGCTCATGTAATTAGTGACCACCTGGCATGGGCAGACACCCCAGTTTGGGCACTATAGGAAACATGAGGGCAATCAATTTCCATGTGGACCTCAGGGCCATCCTGTCTGCCAGTCCTGATCTTTAGAGGGAGACCAGCATAATGAAAATTGGCAGGAAGGGTAAAAACAAAGTCTTAAATCCCCAGGTCACAATCATTTGGGGTTTGTTTAGACCCCCATTTTTTATGATTAGGGCATTTAGGTAATTTTTTTCAGTTTCACTTCTGACTTAGAGGAAGACTTCATTAACATTCTTCTTCCAGACTAGAATCAAAAGGGTAGAACCAAAATATCCTTTATTATTTCCTTGTGACATCAAAAACTGGATCTGTTCACTGGAAATGGTAAGGACTCAAGATGATGTTCGAGGTTGGGAATGAATGATTCTGAAGCTTATCAGTCCTATTCAGGGAGCTCAGGAAGGTTATATTTCTGAATCATATCAAGGACCTTGGACGGGACCTCAGTCCTAGGAATAATGTGAAGACTAGGATTGTGGCAGAAGCAGTATGTCAAAGGTTTTGAGGGTGAATCTTCAAGGATATAAATTGAAGGAGTAAAAGAATGAAGGCAAAAGAATCAAAGAAAGATAGGGAGAAGACAAAATTCCAGGTTTATGGTAGAAGCAACAACCCAATCCTACTCCTCATGCAAGTTGGGCTCATTTTTCCTTAAATGGTACTGAGACTATCATTAGGAGACTCTATCCTGGTTCAAGTGACTAAAGATTTAGGCTATTGACACCATTTCTTGGTCTCTCGAATACAAAGGAGCCACAAGGACCTCCAGGTGCTTCCTGATTCTTGCCTGGTGTGTCATTATGTGCACCTCCAATAAGGGACCTTCAATCAGCTGAATTAACTTGGGGTGTCCTAAATGCCAAGTAGAATATACTTCTGCTATGGCTAAATAAATCGCTTTGTGTTATCTATTCAGTGGCCTATTGTTTAGTGTCTTGTTTTCTTCTAATATCTTAACTACTAAGGGACTGGTGCTAGTCAGCCCAGGGCTGAAAGGGAAAGGCTGCAGAAGGAAGTGTAGGTAAAGAAAGGGAACGGCTGCAAACAGCAGTGGCAGAAGAGAGAAGAGAATGGCTAAGAATGTGTAGCAGCTAGGTGGCGCCAAGGAGCTGGGCACTGCTGAAACAACTCAACAAAAAACATTTCTGGGGCAGCCACATGGCACAGTGGATAGATAGAGCACTGGGCTTGGAATCAGAAAAGCTCTTCTTCCTGACTTCAAATCCAGCCTCAGACACTTCCTAGCTCTGTGACCTTGGGCAAATCACTTAATTTGTTTGCCTCAGTTTCCTCATCTGTAAAATGAGCTGGAGAAGGAACTGGCAAACCATTCTAGTGTTTCTGCCAAGAAAACCTCAAATGGGCTCACAAAGAGTCGGACGAGAACATGCAAGAAACTGGGGCTCAGCCAGGATCACAGAATCATAGATTTAGATAAGAGAAAACAGGAGAAATACCTGAAAAAGAAAAAGGAAGACCATGAACCAAAAAGAGATCAAAACCAAAGAAAGAGTTGACAGAGGAGATATATGGTGGGAGGGAAAGGGGAAGCATTATGAATGCACAGAATGGGGATTATTTTCCTCCAGAGACAATGAGCAATATCCAGTTCACTGGACTTAAGTAGAATGGTGTACCAATTTCCTGTGTCCCTTTCAAGGCACCTATTTCCCACTAATGACTGATTACAAAGGGAAATACCTGTATACCCAAGTCTAAAGAGACTCAGAGCTATGCGTGGTTGATTGTTCTTTGGGGTATAAAAGGGGTAATCAGTAAATCCACCTGATACTAGTACACTGGTAAGATAGGCATGGTTATGAACTCAGACTTTCCATCTAAAAAGTTATATCAGGAAGAGGTTAATGAGCAGGAAGAGGATCCAAGTGGAAACAGTGGACAAAAATCAATTTTATCTCCTCACTCGTTCCCCTCCCCCACCCCTGGAAAAAAAAAGAAAAGAAAAACAAAACAAAACAAAACAAAACCCTTGCCACAAATAAGCATAGTGAAGGCCAGCCTATGATGAGATATTGAGAGTGGAGAGTGGAATGACTGAGGTAGTTGTCATATACTGAAAATAAGGATGCCATTTAGGAAACTATTACAGTAATCCAGGCAAAAGCAATAAAGGCATGAACTAACTGGTGGCGAGGTGGCTGAAGAGCGGGGACACACGTGATGGATGTGACTGAGTAGACGTGATGAGACTTGGCAAGTGTTTGGATGTGGGGACTGAAGGAGAGGGAAGAGGCCACAAACAGTAAGGGTTGTGGGGAGCACAACAGGAAAAGAGAAATTTGAAGGATGAGTTTGATAGGAAATGTGAGTTCCCTTTTATGACATGTTGCGTTGGAGACACTAATGAAACAGCCAGGTGGAGAAGTGCAGGAGACAGATGGGAATTCAGGGCTGACGTTCAGGATATTAATCAGGGCTGGACATGTAGAATTGGGAATCATCTGCATTGAGATGATAATTGAAAGCATCTGGGAGCTGATGAGATTGCAAAAAATGTAAAGAGAGAAAAGGACTGAGCTTTGGAGATACCTAGACTAAATGGGTGGGAGATCTATGGTGATCTGCCAAAAGAGACAGAGAAGGAGTGGTTAGACATTGAGCAGGAGAGTAAGACTGACTGGTGTCACTGAAGGCAAGGGAGGAGAGTATTCAAGAAAAAAAGGGTGGTCAACAGTATGAAAGGCTGCAGAGAGGTTATAAGTCACCTATCTTTTCCCCAGGCTTACATGGACCTTTTTTTTTAAATCAGACCTATGACTTCATCAATCTACAAAGTTCCCAGCAAGGAGCTTCTTCTACCAGCCAGATCAGCACCTTATCTTCAATTTATATCTTAACAAGTTTCCTGGAACACTGAGGGTCAAGTGACTTGCTCACGGTCACACTATTATTCAATGCCAGAATCAGAATTTGAACCCAGGTCTTTCTACTTCAAGAAAAGTCTTCTTTGACCCATGCCACTTCCCAAAGAGGAATATAAAGCCATTCAAAAGACAGATTTGACTGTTTGATGGTTCTGACTGGGAATGGCTATGGATATGTCTCACAAAAGAACCCAAATAACTTTGTAGCAATGAGCTACTATCATGAGTGTGGTAAATCCCTCCCTGCAGAGAACAGTCCACAGTTCGGTGGAGAGCCAGCAGATGGCAGTATCAGCCGCATTGCAAACATCACCCAGAAACCAGCTGGAGAAAGCAACCCACTGGATAACTCCAGCATCTTTGCCCAGAAGCTGCAGGTACCCCTGTCAGACAGGGGAAAGATGTTCCAACAGGGTCATAACCTTAAAAGCATGTGTTTTGAGGTGGCTAGGTGGCTCAGTGAATAGAGCACCGGCCCTGGAGTCAGAAGGACCTGGGTTCAGATCCAGCCTCAGATACTTAACACAAAAACTAGTGTGTGACCTTGGGCAAGTCACTTAACCCCAACTGCCCTTCCAAAAAGCATGCATTTTCTGATTTATATACACATCCTTTCCAATCAATAACTTGGGGAAACTGTGGGAATGTGTGCCCCTGTGGAAATGAGGGAGAGTTTCTTGCAATGTGGTACAGTGCTGGAGAACTATATGTGAAGTCACAGGTCTTAGGTTCAAATCCCAGCACTGCCATTTACTACCTCTGTGACCTTGGACAAATCCCTTTCCCTTTATGAACCTTAGTTTCCTTATTTGTAAAGGAAAAGGAAAAGTAGCTAACCTTTATGGGTCCTTCAATCTCTAAACTGATTAACTTAATTTTACTAATAGTTTACTTAAATGCCTTTACTTTAAAATAATGTGTTCTCTAGTATGGTCTGAGCAAAAGGAAGGAAGAAAGGAAAGAAGCATTTATTAAACATCTACTGTGCACCAGGCACTGTGCTAAACACTTTACAAATATCTCCTTGGATGCTCACAACAACCCTGAGAGGTAGGTGCTATTATTATCCCATTTTACAGCTCAGGAAACTGAGGCAAACAAAGGTTAAATGACTTGCCCGGGGTCACATAGCTAGTATGTGTTTGAGACGACTAGTTTTGAATTCAGTTCTTCCTGACTCCAGGCCCAACACTATCTACTACATAACCGGTTGTATCTCTGCAGGAGAGAATTGAGTTTACTCTAGATACAGATTGTCCTATTTTAAAACTACAAACTCTCTTCACAAAACTAACTTTTTGAATCACATGTTATCAGAATATAAAGGTTATAAAATGATTTCTCTAGACACTTATTCCTTCCACATCAAGGTGGATTAGGGGGGTTGCGCCTCCACGATCTGGAAAATCCATGTAAAATTTTTTGGCCCTCCTTTCATGCCAAAGAAGAAGCCTGATTTTTTTCTTTTTCTTCTGTGGGGTATTTACAATACCTTACTGTAAAATGTAGGTTGATATTATATAATACTATACGCATATTTTATGCATCTCTGAGTTTCTAAACCCTTTCTGTGTTGTCTGCTGGCCTTTGAGTGTTATCTGAGGCTTCCACAAAATTCTCATTTAATTTCTTAAGCCGACCTGCAACATACCAAAACCAAGATGGGGAAAGTCACAATGTAGAAGGGATATCTGTAGTACCTAATGTTAAAGGAGAGAATTCTGGACAATCTGATGATTAGGAAAAGGAATTACTTGAAAAACATGAAAATTTAAATAAGAGTAAAATCAGTTAAGGGCAACTAGGTGGCACATTATGATAGAAGGCTGGACCTGGAGACAAGGAAGACTCATCTTCTGAGTTCAAATCTGGAGTCAGGCACTTACTAGCTGTGTGACCCTGGGCAAGTCATTTAACTGTTTGCCTCAGTTTCCTCATCTGGAAAATGAGCTGGAGAAGGAAATGGCAAACTACTCCAGTAACTCTGCCAAGAAAATACCAAATGGGGTCACAAAGAGTCAGACACAACTAAACAACAAGACCAGTCCATATTCTTTGTGCTGATTATGTTTCATTTAGTATAAAAATGAAGTTGAAAGAAAACTTTTTTCATTCCCAAATACTGAGTCCTTCTTTTAAAAATATGTTTTAAATTGTATTTAGGTGGGGAAAAAAACCCATTTCCTCCACCCCAAACTATAATGTAAAAGTTAAGTTTTGAGAGAAAATAGTGATTAATAATTTATCAATTAACAAGCAGGGCAGGGACTTTTACAATTTTTTCTTTGTTATCTCCCAATGCCTAACACAGTGCCGTGTACATAGTAGGTGCTTCATTAATTAACAGGCATTTATTAAATTCTTGTTTTTGGGCACACAAGACCAAAACAGCCCTAGCCCTCAGGGAATTTATATAATAAGAGGAATAGACAACAATCCCATATATCGGTACATACAAAACAGATATAAGGTAGACTTGGAGGGGAAGATGTTAGCTGCTGGTGCAACCAGGAAAGGCCTCTTGCAGAAAGTGGCCCTTGAGCTTACTTAATTTTGAAGAAAACCAGGAATTCCCAAGAAGGGGAGGTAAGAAGGGGGCATTCCTGGAGTGCCAGTTCAACGGCATTTTTAGGAAATGGTCCCTTACAATGAACCATTCTACCTTATTCCAATAAGTTCGGAATAGGAAAAGAAACATCTTATACAAAGGAGACATTTCTAAGTCTCCCCTGCCTTCCCACATTTCTCTCCTTTTCATCTCTGGGTCACAGAAGAACAGGTGGTAGACTTCTCTAGAGAGCAGCCGGTCATTTCTCCCATGGCCTGTTGGCACACACTTCTGTGCAGTTGGGGAAGAGAGTTCTGCAGGGTCTTCTGTCTGGATGAACTCTGTTTAGTGGCCTGGAACTGTGAGAATTTTCCTGGCTTGCTTTGCTCAGGAGAGGGCAGGAATGAAGAATGTTTCATGGTTGGGCTATATCTTTCCTAGAATTGATGGTCAGAGGAAAAGGTATTTTCCATTGCTGCAGCTGCTGGAGTGTTTGACTGAAGCGTCTCTCATTGAAAATTCATGATAAGCCAAAAAAAAAGAAATGAAAATACAATAAACCTTAACATATCTTCAACATTAAATGTATTATCTGAATATTTCCAAATGTATTTTTAAATGCCCGGCACCTTCTGTAGAAGACAGTTTTCTGTTGCCATCTCTGCACAAGTCTAACAAAACCAACAACTTGGCATTCATCCTGCCCTCACATAGCCTGCGGTTTGTAACCTTCCACTCCTGCCTGAAATAAGACTGTGGACACTGTACAAAAATATTCTGTTTGCCTTTGATACTGTCTTTGATGGACTTGGACTGGATTCTCCTTGCTCACACTTAGAAGAACAGTAGGGGGAAGGAGGTGCAGAGAAACAGTCACAAGTTTAGCTCCATTTCCCAGGGCCTGATGCTGTTTTCAGGCCTATTTTACTCAGTCACAGGGTTAGATTGGTGAGGAAGGAAAATGTTTCTATAAAGTTTTCAAAATTGGAAAAAACAACCATCTCAAAAAAAAGTTCAAAATTCCTAATAATCAGAGCAATGCAAATTGAAACAATCCTAAGAGATCACCATACACTCATCGAATTAGCTTTAAGATGATAAAAGCTCATCATTGGCAGGGTTTTTAATGAATGAATAAATGAATGAAAAAACATTTGTTAAGTATTTACTCTGTGCCAGGCACTGGGAATACAAGAATAAATAAGCAAAACAGTCCCTGCTCTCAAGAAGCTTACATTTTAATACTCCTAGAGAGGAGTAATGGTCAGGGAGGAATAGGAGAGAACGGTGATTGGAGTAACAAGGTAATTGAATGAAATGACTTTGCCAGGAACAGTAGTTTTGATTTGATTATTATTGTTCAAAGAGCCAGAATCAGAAAATAGTATGGAGATAACTGGGAATTAGCACGGTACACCTGAGACTGGACAAGATAAGGTGAAATGCTCACCAGGCAGAGCCCAAGTTCACAGGAGTGTGACCTTTACTTCTGAAGGCAAGTACCAGCAGGTAAGCAGGTGGCCTGGCACGCAGATATCTCAGAAGTGGAATGACGGGCCTAAAACTGGGCAAATGAATAAAATGCTTTGGGAAAGGATGCCCACTGATTCGATCATTCTAGGAAATAATTTGGAATTGTGCAAAAAAAAAACTAAATTGTTTTTAAAACTTTGACCCAAAGATCCCACTACGAGGACTATACCTCAAGGAAGATGAATAACTAACATTATTGTTAATACAGAAAGAAAAAAAAAGATTACATTTCCATAAATCTAGGTCTTCCCAATAAGTGATGGGTTGAGTTCAGTGCATAAAAGTGCAGATAAATTCTTTAGATGACAAGTTCCTCCTGTCCCTTCTGTTTCATGTTTTAGGCCAATCCAGGGGTATTTATTTCTTTCTCCTCGTCTCAATTACCTTTTTGTTTAATTCTGTTTGAATAATGAGCCTTTATAAACTTCCTAAATATAGTTGAAGTACAGTATCTGCTTATTCAAGATTATTCTATGCTATTAAAGATAGACACAAAGGATTCTTTAGGATAGCTGTTCTAATTATTCTAAGATATCAGCATAGCACAGTTTCTATTTCTAACCACATCTAGGAAAACTGAAATTCTGACAAGACAAACACAAATGACTCCAGTGGGAAATAAAATATAGATTTCTAAAGAAACCTATATGGATACATATGGAGCTCATTGACCAGCTGAGTCTTTAAAAATAGGTGTATAAAAAAATGGAAAGGAGATAAAATAGGAGAAGGGCGAAAGATTGGCACAGTCCTATATGAATATCAGGAATGGTAAAGACTGAAGTGGACTGTGACTGGCTAGGAATATTAAGAACAACAGAAATAATATGCCTTGTATGTATCTATTTACATGTTGTGTCCTTCTTTAGAATGTGAGATCCTTAGGGCAAGAACTGTTTTTGCCTTTCTTTCTTTCTATCCCCAGCACTTTAGATGGTAGGTACCTAGAACACAGTAAATACTTAATGTTTGTTGATTGATTGATAACACCTCGGTGAAACATAATGATATTATACAAACAGAGACTAGTTAAATGAAAGCAACAGTCATGCACCAGGTGAGAGACTCTTTTGGGAAAGAAAATATAGAAAAGTGTAAGTAGAGGAGAGAGGGAAAGAGCATCCCAAGCCCCTAGTTGCTGAGAAGGATCTCTCTCCAGAGCTGGGCTTTCTGGTACTCCATTTAGACCTCACTGGTGGCAGTGAGGGCACAATCTCCGTTTTTGTCATCATCTGGTTTTTGTACCAAGAAATCCATTGCATCCAAAGCTGCTGTATGGACACTGCCTTAAACTCCTGCCTGTTGTGCTGATGAGCCAGCCTGGGGAGCTGAAGATCACATGGACTCATACCCCACCCTGAGCAGGAGGAGTTAGAGGATGTGTTTAGGAAATGGGTGGTAAGAGTGCTTTCTGCTTGATTTAACCTTCTGTTGTATAAAATATCTTGCATTCTATTTTGAATAAATATCCCCTTTACAGAAGATAGAAAATGGAGGTGCATGAGCTATGGTTTTTAAATAGTTGATGAAGTCAAACCTGAATGTGGTTTGGAATGGTATCTACAAAAAATATTTGGGGCAACATTATTTGTAGTAACAAAAAGTTGGACATAAAATGTGCCAGTCAACTGGAGAATGGTTGAAGAAACCATATTGCGTGAATCTGGAGGAATATTCCTATGCTAAAAGGCAGGCCTGCACAACCTGTGTCCCGCCAAAGGATTTCAGGTGGCCTGCAAAAAATGTAGAGGAAAACATCCTCTACATTTTTTATTAGTTGCCTGAAATCCATTGACGTGCCCGCCCATGTGCTGCTTATGGCCCACAGACCACAAGTATGCAGGCCTGTTGTAAGGAAAGGAACTCAGCGTGAACCTAAGAATTATTTCCCCAAGACTTCCCCCATCATTCCCTCTTGGCAGGAATCAAGGTAGCAACATGTTGACAGTCTGATCACTGAAGATCAGCAATGGCTTCAAGGATGCAGACAGCTTTTATAGGTAACTTTAAGACAATCCAGAGAGATCCACCTCAGCAGAAGAGGTGTGCCCCAGCATCTCAGTGCCTCTTCAAGGTAGCAAAAACATGACAATTTGCAAGTATGGGTATGTGACAAAGAGCAGGTATTTCAAAAAGCTACAGCCTAAGTGTCTCCTTCCCCAGCAGAGACTCCTACGTGAGTTGATAAAGCAGGGCTGAAACAATGGGTGACTGAGTCAATATAACTTTCAACTCTAGTGTCTTCTCCAAGGAGAACTCTGATTCCTGCCAGGAGGGAAGCAAGAGATTGGTGCCAGAGCTAGCTGCTCTCCTCTCCTCACAGAGAAGGAGTATGGGCTAGAATTATATCTATCTGCCCCATTAAATATTGTTAGTCTTGGGGAAATAATTCTTAGGTTCAGGTTGAGCTCCTGTTGGATATGCTGTCAGATGTCAAAGAGTCAAATGGTTTTCCTTTATTTAAAAAAAAAATCTTTGTTACAAGTGAAAACTTGCTGAGTAGGGAAGGGGGTGTATATTTGCAAGCAGATGTGACATAAAACCAAAAGTCATCAATAAAATTTGTAAAAAATAAATAAATAAATAAAGTAAAACAAAGCTATAATTTGGAAGATGATTTCTAGGTGGCCATGAGGACAGCAGGAAGAAAACCTTGAGGCAGCAGTACAGAGCAGTGAAGTGAGGACTGGATTTGGAGTGAGAAACTTTGGCTTCAAATCCTGCTCTGCCACTACCAATGTAATTTTGGATAATCAATCAATAAGCATTTATTATCTTGCGTTAAATACTGGAGAAACAAAGACAAAAACAAAACAATTTCTTGCTCAAGGAGACCACATTCTACTGGGTAAGTCTCTTTGAGTTTCAGTCTCCTCATCTATAAAATGAAGTTGTAGTAGATTGTCTCTACGGTACCTTCTAGCTCCAAAATCTTAAATTTCCTTTGGCTTCTGTGTTACTAAACACTATGAAAACCTTCCAAACTCATCACATCTAGGGACTCTTCTTTCCAAGAGATCACCGACAACAGCACCTGACAAAAATCACATCTCTTTATTAACCTTTTCTTGACCATCCAATTTAATTTGTCCTATGAAAGAGAAAGGGAGGAAAGGAGAGTAGTGACATGGGTTTCTCTCCATCTGCCAGAAAGATATCAAATCTCAGCATACAATCCATGCCCCTTTGTTGTTTTATGGAGCTCTTAAGCAGCCATCTCTCTTTGTGGCATAAAACACTGAAAATAGCCTGGAAAATAAAAGAGCCTCAAACTGTTACAGCTTCAGTAATTACGGACCCTATCCCATCTAGCAGCTTTCATCTTCATGGTGATAATTAGTCCCATAAGCATTTAACTCCTAAGTGCCACATACCTCCACCTCCATAGTTGCTAGTCAAATTGACCAAGCAGATCTTAAAAGGAAAGGCACCAAGACAACATTCAGATAATTACAAGAGACAACCTTGTCCCTAAAAAGTCCTTTAGGCAAGTAAAGGCCTCATCATCTACCTAACTTTCTTGGAAAATGTGATTAGAATTATGAAATAGTATGAGACTGGTGTCATCCACCTATTAAAAAAAACATTTACTTTGGAATCAGGAGGCTTGGATTTGAATCTCAGCTCCAATACTTACTTAGCTACATGATTTAACATCTCTATTAAGTCTCCCCATAGGTAAAGTGAGGATAATAAAGGCAGTTCCGTATTATGTAAATGCTCGTTGATTTTTGTTGACATCTGGAATTCAGAGCCCTGGATTCAAATCCTACAGCAAGCACTTATTAATTCTACGGCCTTGGGTAAATCATTCAGGGTTTTAAAGCCTTAATTTCTTCATCCATAAAATGGAGATAATAATATGTGCAGTGCCTACCCCACAGGCTGTTGTGATGAAAGCACTTTTCAGACTTTAAAGTTTATATAAATGTGAGCTATTATTATTTATGGGACTACAGAGCTTATGAGACCTATCCAGGGCACACAATAGTATGTCTGGGATACATGGGTCTGTTTCTGCTTTGTATGCTGAAGGTACTGGGGGAAGGGACAATTATGCAGCATTTATGGCTTTCGACTTCTTGGGATTCTATTTGGCCGTGATTTCTAGAATGAATTTATTTAGCCCATTCTAATTTTTTTACATTAATGTAAGACATGTAAAGACCTGCTTACCCTTTTCCTGTTTACTGATTGTTGCTATTCAGTCGGTTTCAGCTGTGTCCAATAACTCTTCATGACCCCATTTGGAGTTTTCTTGGCAAAGATCCTGAAGTGGTTTTGTGGCCGCTGAAAGATGAAATGACTGAGGAAACAAAGGTTTGATCTTGTGAGCATATCAATTTATTAAGCAATGAATGACAATTGCCCAACAAACTGGAGTCAGACCTCCTCAACTTAGGCTTGACTCTGATTATAGAGGAGAGATAGATTTTTATACATTAAAAACAATCTAATAAAACCAATTAACTAAAAAGAAAGTATTAACTGGGTTACAACATTAGACAATCAGATTTCTAATTGGAGGAAAGATTAGAGGAAAGAAATGGGAAGGAGAGAGTGAACAGGAGCAATTTCCTGAAATCAGAAAAGGAGATGTCCCACTCTCCCCTCCCTCCCCCACCCGCCCCGTGTCTGTATACAATCAAAGAAACATGAAAACAATAACTGATTGATCAGTATGGAGCCAGTTTTCAGATAAGACATGTGGGTTGGTCGAGATGTACAATTTTGAGAAAACTCCTTGCATCCATCTTTGGATTTGACTTTCTGGTTAGCATAACCTAGGGCCCTTAGTTAAGGGTCTCTAAATAGAAGGTGGAAGTGGTCCAGTTTCCCAGCCATGCAGGACTGGGTTCAAACAATGCAATAATGGTTTCCCCTGATTCCCACAATTGAAAAAATTTTCTCACAAGACACAATTTAGCTAGAATTTAACTGGATGAGCATCAGAAAACTTATCTTAGGAAAACAAGATACAGCGGTTTGCTTCTCAACAAACCATTTATGGCTCCTTCCTTCAGAACAGTCTTCCCCAATAGAATATTATTGTCTGTTGCTTGAAAAAGATTTTTGTTTCCCCCTTATTCATCTCAAAAAGAAGAGTTTCTCACTTGTCCCAGTGCAAGTGAAGGCACCATCTATTAAGATACCCAAGAAAATGGGGCTTTTCAAATAATTCAATTCTGGAATTCAGTAAAAAAATAAAGTTTCCAAAGCCTGCACAAAAGAAATTCCAACATGTGCCACATTCTAAAAGCCAACAATTGTCTTACAAAACAAGTTTTAAACAGATGAGAGTTGGTTCATAAACTTATTTCCCAATAAAGGAGAAGCAGATATTGACTTAGGATCTTCCAATGCTCAAAAACTTGGAAAATATCAAAGAAGATGAAGCAAGGGTTAGAAAAATATGGCACCAAAGGATGGTCCAGGCAAGTCTGTGCCAATCACAGAGCCCTGCCTGTTCTAGAATGATCTAGAATGTCTGTCATATGACTGTAAGGTGCTGGGAAACAGGAGTCTCATATTCTGTCTGTGACTTTAGAGGTTGTTTACTCTGGGACATAAGTGGGGAAGCCCTACTGTTAAGACTTGTTTGAGCCACCCTTTGTTTCTAATTCTTCTTTATGATGGATGTGGAAATATGTTTAGTATGGTTGTACATGTATAGCCTATATCAGATTGCATGCCATCTTGGGGAGGGGTGAACATAGGGAGGGAGAGAAAATTTAGAACTCAAACCTTATGGAAGTGAATGTGAAAACTAAAAATAAATAATTTTTTAAAAGGAAAAAAAAAGACTTGTTTTAGTTTTGTACCCCTGAAAGGGGAGTTCCTCTGTAGAGAGAGGGATTTCACCCAAACAGGATATCATTCAAATCCAATAGTCCCTGGGACCTGTTTCTCGTCTACCACTTGCCATTTGACATTGACATACTGAAGCGCAGATAAATGTAATCAGTATGTTTGTGTTAGATCATACACTAGGTGTGTGACAAGCAAAATCTGAAATATCTGAGCAAACAAAGGTTAGAGTTTCCAAACATATTGATTTATTAAGCAATCCATGCCAACTGCATAACAAATTGGACCAGGCCTCTTCAATTTGGCACCAGACCCTGAATGGGGGAGGAGGCAGATTTTTATGCATTGTTGTTGTTCAGTTGTTTCAGTCGTATCCGATTCTTTGTGACTTCATTTGGGGTTTTCTTGGCAAAGATACTAGAATGGTTTACCATTTACTCTCCAGTTCATTTTTCAGGTAAGGAAACTGAGGTAAGCAGGGTTAAGTGACTTGCCCAGAATCATACAGCTAGTAAGTGTCTGAGGCCAGATTTGAACGTAAGAAGACAAGTCTTTCTGACTTCAAGCCTGGCACTCTATCACTGTGCCACCTACCTCCCCATTTTATGCATTAAAAGAAAAAAAAAGGATATAAACCAGGATACAAGGTCAAATAATCTGATTTCTAATTGGAGAAAAATTTAGGGGTTTTCTGAGTTGGGAGGGGGAGAGGAAACAGATTCAATTCCCTAAAATCAGAAAAAGAAGAAAACAGTAACAGATTGATTAGTATGAGGCCAATTTTCAAATAAGGTATATGGGTTGCTTGAGATATGTGTGAGAAAACTTGTATCAATCTTCATGTCTAACTGGGTTTCTGGTCATCATAATCTAGGTCCTTAGTTAAGGGCCTCTAAGCAGCAGGTGAAGCAGCTAGGGGGCACAGGGGATAGAGTGCTGGGCCTGGATTCAGGAAGATTTGAGTTCAAATTCGGCCTGAGACACTTAGTAGCTGTGTGACCCTGGGGCAAGTCACTTAACCCTGTTTACCTCATCTTCCTTATCTCTAAAATGAGTTGGAAAAGGCAACAGAACACCACTCCAGTATTTCTGCCAAGAAAACCTCAAACAGGGTCACGAAGAGTTGGATATTACTAAAGCAACTGAACAACAATAAGCATCAGATAGAGGTGGTCCAGCTTCCCAGCCACGCAGGATTCAAACAATGCAATAAAGTTTTCTTGCAATTCCCATAATTAAATAAAGTTTGCTCAGAAGACAGAAATTGGACTAGCCCCATAATTGAACAGAAAGGAAATTGAGGTAGCTCCAGAATTGAGTCACAGATAGAGTCAGTGTGGTTCACTCAATTCCCACAATTCCTTCAATTCTTTGTCAGGGAGAATCTAAAGCCCCCACAGCAAACAGTAACTATCATCTGAAATAAGTTGGAACGTGAAGGAGCGGCTTCAGAAGGCTCTTGTCTCCCTAGGACTCACTCCTTCTGACATCTCTTTTTCCATAGACCCTACAAAAGGGAGCTTCAGGGTTTGTTTGTTTGTTTTTAAGACAGTGAAATAATTATGGAATTGTTTACAAAATACAGGGCCAAAAGGCTCCATAAAAGGAAGAAATTACACAGAATCTACCAAGCCAATGGCTCTTTCATAAAAACATTCTGGATGACCTTGCACTACTTGTATAAGGAATGTTACTGAAGTTCATTCCTCTGTAATCGCTTTCCTGTTAGCAAGGAAGACTGCTCTTCTCTGTTACCCACTAAGGGCTGTACGGTCATAAAAAAAATGAAAGAATGATGCCCCACTGGTAGCTGTGGATGCCATGAATATCACTGCCAAAGTCAGTGTTTTATAAACATGTGAGAACGCAGCTGTGGCAGAGAGTGCTGCTCTCCTTGGTCAACAAGACATCATTCAGAGCTGAAACAGACCTTTGCACAACTGGGGCTTTTTACATGAAGGCAACTCATCCATACAACTGCTTTCTCACTGAGAAAGCAATATGTAGATATATCCATATCTACATAGATCAGTCTTGTTCTTTGTATATTGAAATATTTGCATTTATTGATGGTAGTTAAAGTTCAGCATCAAAAAGGACATTAAAAATAATAATAAATAAATAACAAAATACGATAAAGGAGAGCTGCAAAACTTATTCAGGAAGCCTAAACCCATGATGCCCAGTGTGGCAGAAATGTACAGTTTATCCTCAGCAACTTTGGGTCCTTTCCAGAGATAAAATAAATTATGTCACTGACATCACAGTTTCTCCTAGTCCTCTGTCTCTCCCTGAGGGGCCTCATCTCATGTACCTTCCCAGAGACAAGTCACAAGGGCACTGGCAGTATTTTTCCATTCTGCCATTCTTTGGGGTAAAAATGCATGTAGGCTATATAGGCTACTTCAGCAAAAGATAAGTGTCCCATAAGTCACCACACAGATTTGCTATCAGTGGTACCTGCAACATGCTTCAGAGTTCTGGGAGCTGAGGCTCTGATCTGGCTATGAAGATTGGGACTGTTATTTCAGAGCTAGCAATCATTCAAACACCCATTATGGGCCTGGAACTGTACTTAAGCACTAAAGATAAAGACAAAAATCAAACAATTCCCTGCACTCAAGGAACTACCATTCTAGCAAAGTAGATAGCTGTGTGTATGTAGATCCATAAATATATATATATATATATATATACACATGTATACATACAAATACATATATATTATACATAATAAATGTAAGGTAAGTTTAGGGAGCAAGTGTATTTACTAGCAGTTAGGAATCAGGAGAGGTATCCCTGCTTCTAGCTGAGCCGGCTCCAGGCCTGCAGGTCCTCCCCACATCCCTCCATTAGCCCTGCTACCTCAAACACAGAGGAGTCTAGTTAACCTAGGGGAAGCCCAACCCTGAATCATACTAGCTGAACAGATCCAAGAAGTCATAGAAAGGCTGTGCCTCTCTGGTGGGCTTTCTAGCCATTCCTCCATTACTTGTTCTGCTAATAAGTGAAGAGGCGTATAGGGAGCAAGGAAAGAGAGAGAGAGGGGG
>NW_027187419.1:99662950-99669067 GCF_028583685.1 Petaurus breviceps papuanus
GAGAGAGAGAGAGAGAGAGAGAGAGAGAGAGAGAGAGAGCGAGAGAGCGAGCCTGATGGAACTTCACCCTTCCAAGCTCCTCAGGCTCTGCTGTGTCTTCACTGGCACAATCCTGAAGCTTGAGCTCCCCAATCACTTCATGCTTTGGGACAGCGGTCAACTCAGAAGCCTTGAGTAACTTCACAGATCCTGTTCTGGCTCAGTGAATACCAAGCAATTACTTCTCTTACCACTATAACTGCTGACATAACACAGTAATGTGAAGTCATATGAAGTCAAAATAAAGAAAGAGCCTTGTAAGAAGGTATCCCCTTGACAGTGAAAAGATAGTGTGACTAATAGGGGGAAAGTATTATACATTAATCAAGAAATTAAAAAAAGGTTTAATAGTTTACTATGTACCAGTACTGCCTAATGCATTGAAGATACAAAGACAAAAATAAAACAATGCCTGCCTTCAAAATTCATACATCCTTTTAGGGGAGGAGGCAATATCTACACATTCAGGAATATACAAAATAGGCATTTGCAAAATAAATATAAGTTCACAGGAATGGGGAACTGGGGATCAGGAAAAGTCTCATATAGGATGTGGCAAAAGAGAAAATCTTACCAAACAGGCCCTCTTTTGATAGTGGAAAAAGATACTGCTTACTAATAGGAGAAGGGGTATTATATATTAATTAATTTAGTCAACAGATAAGTAACTAAGTAAACAACCATATAAAACCCTTACCATATGACTAGTACCATGCTAGGTGCTAAGTAGTAATACAAAGATGAAAATGACAAAATTCCTTGCCCTCAAAGAAGTTACAGCTGAGTAAAAAGAAGTGATATGTATACAAATAATTGATATATAAGTTAGAATGATAAAAGGACATTTAGAAAGGATATTGATAAGCTGAAGAACATCCAAAAGAAGGTAACCAAGATCATCAAGAGCCTTGAGGCCATTCTATGTGAATACAGCTGAAGCACATGGAGGTGTTTAGCATGGAGAAGATGAAATGTATTGGGGACACCACAGCTTTGTTCAAGAATTTGAAAGTCTGTGATTCTGAAGAGGAAAAGACTAGTTCAGTTTGGCCCCAGAAAACAAAACCATAAGCAATGGGTAGAAATTGCAATGAGGGGCAACTAGGTAGCACAGTGAATAGAGCACTGGTCCTGGAGTCAGGAGGACCTGAGTTCAAATCTAGCCTCAGACACTTGACACATATACTAGCTGCATGACCTTGGGCAAGTCACTTAACCCCAATTGCCCTGCCTCCCCCCCCCCCAAAAAAAAGAAAAAAAAAAGAAATTGTAATGAGGAAAATCTGGGCCTGGTTCAAGGAAGAATTTCCCAGAAATTAGAATTACTCCAGTTGATTTCTTCTCACTGGAGCCTTTCAAGAAACTGCTAGATGACTACCAGTCAGGGGAAAAGTTGTAGATAGAGGAAAGTCTTACTCAAGAATGGGTTGATGAGATGGCCTTTGAGGTCCCCTTCAGCTCCAAAATCCTGAGATTCCATGACAACGAAATCAACAGTTGAGTCAGCAGCATGATATGGCAGCCAAAAACCTAATGTGATCTAATTCTTCATGAGGGAAGGTAGGTGACAGTTATGTTGTACTTTGCCTTGGTCACACTAAATCCAGAGTATTATCTTGAGTTCTGGGCACCACCACATTCTAGAGAGAACTGGAGAGTTCTGGAGAAGGGTAAACAGAATGCTAAAAACCCTCAAGAATATGTGCAATAAAACTGTTGGTTAAAAAAAATTGGGGATGTTTATCCTGCATAAGAGAAGACTTACAAGGAATGTGATATTTGTCTTCCAACAGAGAACTCCAGTTTTCTTATACTTTACTCCCCTCCATGTAGTCTTAGATCCAGTGACTCAGGTCTTTTTGCTGTCCCTCCTACATGACAATCTTTTTTCTGACTTTATTTTCACTGATGGTCTTCCATGTCTGGAACTCTCCCTCACCATCTCTGCCTTCTGGCTTTCCTGGCTTCCTTAAGGTCTCAAAAATCCCATCTGCAAGAAACCTTTCCCAGCAATCTTTTTCTTCTTTTTACTTTTCTTTCTTTCTTTCTTTTTTAATTAAATTGTTTGTTTCCTTTTAGTTTACAGGATTCAATTCCACAATTCCTTGAGTATCACATTTTGTCCCCCTCTCCACCATGGCAGCATATAGTCAAGTACAGGATCTGTAAATACTTTCCCATTATACATTAGTCAGGTTATAAAGATGGATTGTATCAGATGGAATGAAAAATGGTAAAGAGGACATAAAACCAAATAGAGAAGGAAAAAGATCAGGTATTTTGCTTCCACCTGGATATAAACTCAGTTCTTTCTAGTTCTTTCTCTGGATGCACATATTTCTCTCCATCATGAGTCTTTTGGGATTGACTTATATCACTGCATTGCTGAGAGGAGTCCAGTCTATCAAAGCTGGTCATCACACATACATTGTGTTTGTAATTGTGTACAAATTTCTCCTGGTTCTACTCTTCTCACTCAGCATCAGTTCGTATAAGCCTCTCCAGGTAAATATGAAGACCGTCTGCTCCTCGTTTCTTATAGCACAATAGTATTCCATAACATGCATATACCACAACTTGTTCAGCCATTCCCCAATTGATGGACACCCCCTTAATTTCCAATTCTTTGCCACCACAAAAAGAGCTGCTATAAACATTTTTTGTATATATGGGTCTTTTTCCCACTTCCATGATCTCTTTGGGATATAACCCTAGGAGTGGTATTGCTGGATCAAAGTGTATGAAAGTATTTATAGCCCTTTGGGCATAATTCCAGATTGCTCTACAGAAAGGCTTCCCAGCAATCTTTAATGTTAGTATCTTCCCTCCAAGATTATCTCCAATCTGCCCAGTATATATCTTATTTGCACATAGTTGTTTGCATATTGTCTCCAGCCATTAGACTGTGAGCTCCCTGAGGGCAGAGACTGCTTTTGACTTTCTTTGTAGCCTCAGTATTTAGCAAAGTGCCTGACACTGAGTAGGCACTGAGTAAATGCATGTTGACTGGACTTGAAGTCTTTCAAGAACTGTCATGTATAAGAAAGATTAGACTAATTTTGCAGAAAGGCAAAGTTAGAAACATGTAAAGTCTTGCTTATCCCTTGAATGTTTACCATTTCAGGAAATACTAGTTTGATTTTTCAATCTATAAAAATATTCTACTAAGCCTATTTTTCTATATTGTTGCAAAAGTATCAAATTTCCTATGGCAGATTCCATCCTCAATTGCAATTTTTCTGGGCAATCGCCTCCGCTGTGTTGATGTAACAGCAAACCTCCAACAATTCAAAATTATACTGGAAAGGACCTTATATGCCAACTAATTCATTTTGCAGATGAGGAAAATGAAGCCTAGGGAGGTAATGATTTACCCAAGGTCACATAGGTATTGTCAAAGACAGGATTTGAATCCAAGATCTCCAATTCCAGAGTCATTGTTTTTCCATTGTACCAAGTTGTGATATATTGAGCTACAGGATACTGCATTCTCTCACAATGACTTTTCGACTATCTTTGAAATGTTCTTTCTGTCCTTCCTTTCTGCCTCCCCCCCCCCCAAATAAGCTGGGAAAATTGAACTGGCTCCCACAGTTTAAAGCAGTGATTCCTGCAATTTCCATTTTTTTTTTCCATCTGGCAAAGACTTAACTGAGTGCAAAACAAAGAAAACATATTAAAATCCAACCATATCTGCCACCTATCTCACCCAGTTGTAAAATAACAACAAAAGTTGCTCTTAATGAGAACATGAGTGATATGTTGTCATTAAAAATGTACAATACCAAATTGTTATGTTAAAAATGGACTAGAAGAGGGCAGAACACAGACCTGCAGCAGTCACAGGTCACCTGATCTGTGATCTTAGATCACAAGGTACAATGCAATCTGCTTAATGGAATCTTGGTTCAGTAAACTTGGTTCATTAAATAGGTAGAACAGTGGTTCCTGACCTGAGGTCCATAAACTTAAAAAAAAGATATTTTGATTGTATTTCAATAAAACTTATTTTCTTTGTAATCCTATGTATTTTATTTTATGCAATTAAAAACATTATTCTAATTTTTTCACTTTAATTTTCTTGCTTTTTGCAATATGGCTAATATGGGAAAATGTTTTGCATGATTTCACATGTATAATTGATATCATATTGCTTACCTTCTCAGTGGGTGGGAGAAGGACTTGAAAAGGGAGAGAACTTGGTACTCAATTTTTTTTTAATGTTAAAAGTAATTTTTTTTAAAAGAAAAAAACTTTTTGGGAAGAACTAAATCATAGGTTTCACTAGACTGAGAAAGGGGTCAACGTCGGAAAGTGGGTTAGTCACCCCGGAACTAGAGAAATTCCCCAAGCAAGAAAGGCATTAAAAAATCAACCTTTGCCACTCAGGCCTCCCTTTCAGTATTTTGGTTTGGGGGAGCAGAAGGAGGGACTTTGGGAAGGGGGGAAGCTGGAATAAAGCCTGACCAGATAAAGGAGTGGAACGCATATAAATTACAAGGCCTCTCGCCTCCCAAGGTGGTAGGAACACGGTCCACCAAGGATCCTTCTTTGACAGCTGGGAGAGCCAATGGATAGGAAGACTTTTTGACCAACGCTGACCAAGCCCCAGAGAAGAGGCGGAGTCTCTGCTGGTGCGGCCACCCCGCACCTCCCCACCTCCCACCCCGCAACACACGCTATGAGGGGAGAAAGAAGAGGGGAGGATAATTTGCTATTCCCCAAAGCCTCCATAAAGGGAACAAACTCCAAGGTCAGAAATGTGCAGAGGCAGTATTCCCTACGAGAGGGCCCACCCAAGTAGTTAACTGAAGGGCAGAGCTTTAAAGCCAAGAAATCTAGGGGTTTAAAGGGATGAAGGGGGCATCTTTTTCTCTGACTCAAGCCACTAGGGGGTGCTACAATGCAAAAAAAAAAAAAAACTTTGGTTGAGGCGAGAACTCTACTAGCTAATCTTGTCCTATCGGGGCCGCCGTAGGAATCCTCTTTGGGAAATAAACTGTGGCTCTGGGATCTCGCGAGGAGAACAGCGTTCTAAGCTCGTCACCTTCCACATCACCGCAGCTTCGCTTCCCGGTTTCCTCAAATACACACCTCTTCCTCCTCCCCATTTCCACTTCCTCCTTCCCTCCGGAGCCCGGGAGGTGGCGCTGTCTCGGGCGCTGCCGCTACCACCACCACTACTACCACCACCGCAGTGATTTCCCGTCAGGCAGTGCGGCGCCGGCCTCCGGAGCCAGCGAGTGCCACGTCCTAAGTGAGGCCCAGGCCTTGCGCGGGCCCGGGAGGCGGGGAGCTGCGCGGAGAAGGTGCGGCTGACCCTCGTCCTGTGCCTGCCACCGCCATGGGCTCTTCGCAGAGCGTCGAGATCCCCGGCGGAGGCACCGAAGGCTACCACGTTCTGCGGGTAAGGCTGCGGCCCAAGGACCTGAGCGACGCGTGCGGGTCCGGGTCTGGGTCGGGGTCGTGTCGGAATGTGCAGAGCGGGGAGGGAGCGCAGACACACCCACCCCTCCTGGGAGACCCTGGGTTCGAGGAGGAGGCGGAGGCGGCGGCGGCCCCCTGCCCGGCTTCTCGGAGAAGAGCCGCCTCCCTGTCTCCTGAGTCCAGGGTCGAGGCTGGAGCGAGGAGGCAGCCCTGTGCACCCCCCGGGGCGCCGGGGGCGGGGGCCGCCCGCCGCCCGGAGCTTCTCCCTGCTCTTGGCCAGAGCCTGTATCTTCCCGGCTCCTCTGGTTTACTGGACTGGCGTGCGGGCCCAGAAGAGTGCAGAGCACTCTGCAGGGGACCGTGGTGGCGCCGGCGTTGGAGCCTTTCGAGTAATACACTCGAGTCCCACACACCCCGGGCAGGCTAGATTCGGTTGGGCTGTCACCTCCTGTCCCCGAGGAAAGAAGGGCCGGTGTCTGCTCACTCTGGCATCGCAGGATGCTAAAAGAAAGTAAGAGGGCATGGAATAGGCGCACCTGGTGAACGTGCACCTTCAACCCATAGACTTCTCTATCCCGTGATTCTTTTCAATTCTATTCCCGAATGTTAGTTTGCTTTTTTTTTAAAGGCTTTCATAACATGCTGTACCCC
>NW_027187419.1:99669167-99727958 GCF_028583685.1 Petaurus breviceps papuanus
CCAGTATTGCACCTTACTCCTCTCCTCGATTTGGCTTTTAAAGCTCTTCATGACGTGCTGCCCCCTCTTTCCCGTCTTCTTACACCTTACTCCTCTCCTCCATACTCTGCAGTCTTTTGACACTGACCTCTCTGCTGTTCCTCACATTCGACTTACAACTCTGTACTTTTTCTCTGCCTGCCACCCATGTCCTTCCACGTCTCTGCCTTTTACTTTCCTTGGCTTCCTACAAGTCTCAGCTGAAGTCCGACCTTCTGCAAGAAACCTTTCCCAGTATTCCTTAATCTTAGTACCTTCCCCCTGACACGATCCCTGATTTATCCTGTGTGTATACAGCTTGTTTTTCGCCTTTCTATGTATCCCCAGTACTTAACACAGCTCCCTGCAGGAGGTGCTTGATAAATGCTAGCTAGCTGACTGAACCTTTCTTCCTATTCCTTGGAACCCAGAATTCTCTTGAAGGGTAAAGATTTTGATCCATAAGAAGTGAGTGCTGTAACTTATTAGAGCCTATTTCATGGATCTTCATAAATAAATAAAAATTATTTTAATTGTCATAAAACTCAAAGAAACTTTGCAGTTACACTCCAATATTGGCATTAAAAAAAAAGGCACTTGTGTGAATGGTAAGCTTGCCTTGGACTCAGCAAGATTTGGGTTCAAATTCTGTCTCTTGACATAATTAGCTGTGTAACTCTAAGGGCAACGACTTGAGGACTCAAGAATCTCAAGTCCAAGACTGTCAGTTTCAGACATGCTTCTGAGTTCTCTACATCAATTTAAAAAAAAAAAATTGATCTGAATAAGAAAAATGGAACCAGAAAGTATTAATTATCCACAAGTGAATGACATTCTAGACTTTATACAAGAAAAGCTAAAAAGATAGAACATTGCTCATTAAGAGTAGGAGATAACCTAAAACCATATGGAGTGACAGTAGTGTCAGTGGTGACATAATGGGCATCAGCAGAGTGGTTTCTAGTCTGCAGTGCCATTCAGAAAGATGACAGAGCCTCATTTGTGTTACTAGGCTAGGACTTGAATATTAGACCTATTACATAACAGTATTTTCATTCTTGACAAGGGGCACAGAAATGACTAGATGTATTTAATGTTACTTCCCTCTTTCCTACTTCTTGGTTCCATTTCCTTCCTGGAGCACACCAATTCTTGTGTATACACATTACCCTCCAGGTAGCTCTTGACTCCAAGAGTTCCTTAATAACAGTAAGAGGTGAAGCTGTAGGGAAAAGAAAGTTAGTTGTTAGCACTTAAGTGTCATAGATTTAAGCATTTATTAAGCACATAGTATGTTCCAGGCACTTGGCTGAGTGTTGAGGATTTAAGAAAAAACAAAAACATTCCCTGCTCTCATCATCCAGTCCAGCCCCCTGATATTATATATGAGAAGACTCATTCCCAGAGAGGTTAAGTATCTTGTCCAAGTTATGTGGTTAGAAGTCACAGGATTAAAAATAATAACTAGCATGTATATAGTGCCTACTATGTGTTAGGCATTTTATAATTATTATCTCCTATTGTCCTTAGGACAATCCTGGGAGGTTGATGTGTTGTTATCCCCTTTTACAGATGGGGAAACTGAAGAAGAGTTTTAGTGAGTTGACCAGGGTTGCACTGCGAAGTGTCAGAATTTGAATTTGAATTCTGGTGTGAACCACCTAGCTGCCAGGATTAGAAAGTTACTTCCTCTGATTTTATGAACTCTTTGTCCAAGAATCTGCCTTTTAATCATCTAGAATGCCCTCATGGTTAACACAATTGACTGAATGTGTCCTAGATACTCTAATCCTGGAGGATTCACTTACTAACTTTGTATTTACTTATCTGTGTATGTGTTCACCCCTTTCCTGTCCCATCAGTAGTATGGAAGTTCCTTGAGGACAGGGATTTTTTTTGTAGCCTCAGCTACTAGCATGGGTGCCTGGTACATAGTAGGTACTGAATAAATGATAGGTGGATGAATGAATGCCAAGGACCTTAGAGCACTCAGACAAATTAATGCTGAGTAAGAATTCAGAGAGTATAGAAAGAAGAGAACACTATATGTCTATATCAATGGAAATATGGTGAAGGGAGTCTTTGGTACAAGAAGAATGATTTCTGTTGCATAATGTTTTCAGGTATAAATGGAGTTTTATTATTTTCTCATAGTGATGCCAAGTACCAGCATCTGAATTAAAAGCTAGGTATAAAGAGTAATCGAAGCTGTTTTGTTTTCTGTCAGAGGCAGTGTGAAATAGTTGATGGACATACATTCAAGTAATCATGGGCAAATTGATTAACTTTTTTTTTTTATCTTTTTTGGGGGGTGGGGACAGCTATCGGGGTTAAGTAACTTGCCCAGGGTCACATAGGTGGTAAGTGTCTGAGGCTGGATTTGAACTCCGGTCTTCCTGACTCCAAGGCCAGTGTTTTATCCAGTGTACCACCTAGTTGCCCGAAGTTGATTAACTTCTGAGTCAGTTCCAACAACTCTGTAAGACAAATACCCATGTGCCTGTTTGCAAGACTTTCCCTACCTGAGAATTCCCCACATCTAAAAAGTCATAGACCACACCCAAAAAGAGAGAGAAACAGACAGTTTATGAAAATGCTCATTATTTTTAATTATGAGACATAATTATTACAGAAGGTGAGGGAGTGTGATTTATTTAGTAGATGGTTTACACTGTTAGAATTGAAATCATAGTATAGCTTAGGAGACTCTGGCCCTGCCAATGACTTCGAACAGTTTAAATAGTTTCTTTATTCTCTATTCCTTGCTTTTCCCATCTATAAAATAACATGTAATACTAAATTGATAAACCTACTGATTTCTCTTTATCAAATTTCTTTCTTCCTATATGGATTCAAGTTCTCTAGATATTTTACCTTGCATGCTCATCTCAGGAAAGTGGTTAGAAGGTAGGCATAATTAATTATCTCTACATTCTGAGATAACAGCAGGAAGTTGACACATTTTCCTTGAATTTACTGAGGTCAGTGCTTAAGGCAGGAATAAAATTCAGGTCTTTTGAGTGCTTTACTTCATTGTTTTATCCCATGAGGAGCTTTGAACTAATGACTGTAAAGTAATGTATAGAAATGCCTGCTATGAGTTATCAGTTGCTATACAATAGTATATTTCCTATTCAATTTTGTTTAGCATATAAACCAGAATAGACAAAAGTATGATGTTCAATCACCTTTTTTTCTAGAATGACCTAATTATAAGGGTTTCTTTAATGTGATTTTGGTAACATCTTGGTTAGTGATAAAAATGAATGGGTTCTAACATTAATTATAGTGTCACACTTTTCCTTTACTATATGCTTTAAGAGGTTCAGGTGGGTTTGTACAGATTGAAGTGTTTTAAGGAGGAGGTTCTTGATCTGAATGGTAGTTGGTACAACTCGCTTAACTACTTGGTGTTTTTGTGCACATGGCAGATAATCAGGTACTTTTGTTGCTTATTAATTAAAGAGAATTATAACCAAATCCATGAAGCTTAGCTACAGTGTGGCCTAAATTTCAAGCAGGTGTGTAACCATTTTTTCCTTTCATTTAGTAAATACACAGATTTTGGATTATCTTTCAACAGCAGAAATCAAAATATTTCAGTTTGTTAGAAGTTTGAAATCTTGTGCTTTTTTAACCTTAGAACTACTTCAGATTATTTTATGCATATTAGTCAAAGTCATTCAATATAAACCTTTATCATCTAATCATATGAAGAACTTCTCAAAACTCAAAAGTTTCTGAAGATTTAGGGGCAGCCAAGTGGCTCAGCGAGTAAGAGCACCGGCTCTTGTCCGGATGACCTGGGGATCAAATCCGGGCTCAGATACTTAGCACCACACCCAGAAATAACTGGCCGTGTAACCTTGAGCAAGTTACTTAACCCCGATTGCTTTTAAAAAAAAGTTTCTGAAGATTTAAAATTACTGAATCTTTTTTTGGGGGGTTAAGTAACTTGCTCAAGGTTACATGGCCAGTTATTTCTGGGTGTGGTGCTGAGTGTCTGAGCCCGGGATTGGATCTCCAGGTCGTCCCAACATTGGAGCCGGTGCTCTTACTCGCTGAGCCACCTGGCTGCCCCTTGAATCTTTTGATAAATACATAATCATTATTCACAGTCATCTTATGTAGCTAAAGCTTAGAGGTGTGAGGTTTCTGCATTAAGCTGATAGTTGAGACCCTCATTTTGTTATACTGCTTGAAAATGTTTAATCAGAAAAGAAGTCTTGGTAAAGCTGGCCCTCTTTTATTCCACTTGAGTATACTAGATTAAATTATTGGAAAATATACAGCTAATATCACTCATATGTTCTCTGGTCTGCGGCGAAATACTGTTATGTAATTAGAAGAATAGTACACAGCTCGTGCCTTACCAGTGATCGATAAGCTATGTGATCTTGAGTGTACTTTATATGCATTTGGAATTTTATTTAAAGGAGTTTATTATTGTTATCACAAAAAACGTTCCTTTAAACAAACCAATTTGGGAAGAGTCTGGTGCTGGGAATTAAATGTTAAAAATGGCTTATTAAAGATCAAGAATATCAAAAGAATCAATTTTTTTTTTAATGTAAAAGAAGGTGGTCTAGCAGTACCAAATCTTAGCTGTATTATAAGACAATAATTATCTAAACCATCAGGTACTGGCTAAGAGATAAAATAGTAGATCAGTGGAATAGAGTAGATACACAATAGCAAATGATTATAGTAACCTCATATTTTAGAAATGTAAAGATATAAGCTTTGGTGATAAGAATTCACCATTTGGTTTTGTTTTTTTTTAATGTTGGGAAAACTGGAAAGCAGTTTGGTAGAAACTAGCTATATACCAATACCTCACATAAGCTACATGACCTAGACATAAAAGGAGATATCATAAGTGAATTAGGAGAATGTAGAACATTTTACCTATCAGATTTATGGATAACTGGAATTTATGAACAAACGAGATTGAGAGTATTGTGAGATATAAAATGGATAGGTTTGATTACATTAAAAAAGTTTTGTACAAATAAAACCAACATAGCCAAGATCGTGAGGAAAGTAGAAAATTGGGGGAAAATGTTTATAGACAGCCTCATAGCTCAAATATATAGAGGACTTTATCATATTTATAAGAATAAGATCCATCCCCCAATTGATAAATGATCAAAGGATATGAACAGGCAGTTTTTGGAAGAAGGTATCAAAGATACATATGTGGCTGAAAAAGTTGTGGTATATGTTTGTAATGGAATACTATCGTGCAAAAAGCAGGCTGATTCCAGAAAAATTTGGAAAGACTTAAACGAACTAATGCAAAGTGAAGTGAGCAGATTGAGGACAGCATTGCACACAGTTACAGCAATACAGCAGTAACAGTGATCATCTGTGAATGGCTTGGCTATTCTCAGCAATACAATGATCCAAGACAGTTCCAAAGGACTCATGATGAAAATATCCACCTCCAGAGAAAGAGCCTGAATGCAGATCAAAGCATATTATTTTTTCACTTTATTTTTTTTCTATGATTCTTTTTCCTTTGGGTCTGTCTTCTTTCTCAACATGAATAATATGGTCATATGTTTTGCATAATTAAGCATGTAATCTGTATCCAGTTGCTTACCATCTCATAGAGGAGGGGAGTGAGGAAGAGAGAAAATTTGGAACTCACATTTTTTATAAAATGTTAAAAATTATCTTTATTATATATATATAGGGGGAAAATAAAATATTTTAGGAAGCTATATATAGTTGTGAAAAATGCTTTAAATCATCAGTTAGAGAAATGCAAATTACAATAACTTTGAGATACTATCTCATACCTATCAGATTGGTTAAAATGTTAGAAGTGGAAAATGACATTTTGTAGGGGATTTGGAAAAGCTGGAATACTAAGACAGTGTTGGTGGAACTGTGAACTCATCCAACCATTTTGGAAAGCAATCTAGATTTATGCCCAAAGAGTTATAAAACTGTGTATACCCTTTGACCCAGCAATATCACCTTTAGGTCTATTTCCCAAGGTGATCAGGAAAAATGGAAAAAAACTTAAATGTTCCACAGTATTTATAGCAGCTCTCTTTGTGGTGTCAAAGAACAGGAAATTGAGGGGATACCCATCAATTGGGGGTGACTGAATAAGTTGTGGTATATGATTGTGAAGGTATTTATATTTTGTACTATAAGAAATGATCGGATTGATTTTAGGAAAACATGGAAGGACTTGCATGAAATAATGCAGAGTGAGACTAGCAGAACTAAGAGAACATTATATACAGTAACAGCAATATCGTTTGAAGAGTAACTATACAGTAAACAACTAAGCTATTCTGAATAATATGAATATTCAGATCAACTACAAAGTACTTATGAAGGAAGATGTTCTCCACTTCCAGAGAAAGAACTGACAAAAGGAAGTATGTATTGCATGGTTTCGTGTGTGTGTGTGTGTGTGTGAAATGGTGGCCTTCTTTAGTGTGGGGTTGGGAGAGAGGAATACAGCTCAGAATTCAAAATGTAACAAAATAAGTAAATATTTTAGGTAGCACAGTGAGTAAGAGCATCAGCTCCAGTGTTGAGAAGACCTGGAGATCGAATCCTGGGCTCAGACACTTAGCACCCACCCAGAAACACCTGGCCGTGTAACCTTGAACAAGTTACTTAACCCCAATTGCTTAGGGGTGGCCAGGTGGCTTAGCGAGTAAGAGTACTGGCTCCGGTGTTGGGACGACCTGGAGATCGAATCCCGGGCTCAGACACTCAGCACCACACCCAGAAATAACTGGTCGTGTAACCTTGAGCAAGTTACTTAAACCTGATTGCTTTAAAAAAAAAATAGTGACTTATTAAAAAACTATCTCAATTTTCTTTTTAAAAAATATTTTATTGATCTTAATTTTTTTAACATTTCCATCAAGTTATCCCCAATGACCCCACCCCCCAAGTTAAGTTTCTCATCATAAATAAGTATAGCCAAGCAAAACAAATCAACACATTGGCCATATCTGAAAATTTTCTACCGAATTTTGCACCTCTGGTCTGGTGGTGTTAGATTCAAAAAGAAACAAGGCCACTAAACCATAAATATGGATCCCTGCAGCATATTGACTTAGAAAACCACATATTAATATTATGTCAGCTTTATTTTGTTGTTGTTGTTGTTAAATATTTCCAAGTTACATTTTAATCTGGTTCATGCTGCATTCCACAAGTGTTGCCCCCCAATGGTCCTAGTGTTTAATGCATCTGCTTTCTAGTCTATTACCTTCACTTGAAAAGGGAGAGACATGCTTTACCATCAGTTCTAATGAAAGAGTGATTGGTCACTGCATTGATCAGAGTTCTAAAGTTTTTCAATGTTGTTTTCTTTTGTTAATATGGTCATTGTATAAATTGTTTTCCTGATTTCTGCTCATTTTTTTCTGTATCAAATCATTTAAAGCCTTCCTAAGAGTCTGTAAATTCCTCGTATTTGTCATTTTTTGCAGTGCAATATTCCATTACATTCATTTACCCTAATTTGTTCAGCTATTCCCAAATCAGTGCTTCTGTTTTTGTGTTTGTTTTTTAATATTACAGAAAGTGCTGCTATAAATATTGTTTTGTATATGAACCTTTCCCTCTGTCTTAGAACACCTTGGTGTATTTTCCTACCAGTGCTAGTGAATCAAAGGGTATGTATGTATAGAGTTTAGCAGGGCTTTTCTTTGGTCTGTTTATGAATTGTTTCCCATAATCCATTACAATTTTCTTAAGAACAGAGCTAGTTGTTTAAGAAAAATGCTATTGCCAGTCATGGTGACACATATCTGTAATCCCAGTTATCAGGGATGGCAGATCTCTTTTGAGTTCAATGGTTCAGAGTTGCCATGGGCTAAACTGAGTAGGTATCCATACTAAGCCCAGCGTCAATAGAGCGAACCCCCTAGCAAAGGGATACCTGGTTGTCTAAGGAGAGATAAATCCAACCATGTTGGAAAAGAAGCAGGTCAAAACTCCAGTGCCATTCAGTAGTAGGACCAGGCCAGTGAGCAACCCTTGTACTTCCAGCCTGGAAGAGATAGGGGAACTTCCTCATAAAAAGAGAAAAAGAGACACAAGTCAGTCCATTTCACTGGCTTTAAGTTCCTGCCAGAGATGTAATGTGGTTTAACCACTGTTCAAAGAATACAACAGTTCCATGCTGGAGAAGTTACTTGTCTTTGAAGTTATTCTTTTAAGATCTGAATGCCATGTATAATATAAGGTATGAACTATAAGCACATGACTTATCTTTTAACAAACCTGCCAGAACTTTTATATCTAAATGAGTTCTGTCCTGTTCGGATTAACCATTATTGGAAGAATATATACTTAATCTTATGATGCTGCAGTTGCTCAGATAGGTTCAGCATTCAGCTTTTTTGGATACCCTTCAGAGCCTGTGGCATATTCTTTTGAATATCTTTAGTGGTTTAAAAGAAATTAAGTGGATTTCATTTATTTATTTATTTGGAAACAGCCAAAAGTTATTTGGAGTCAATAAGATTGGTAACAAGTTGGGAAATACAACCATTTTGCAGTTAACACAAAGTGTAACTGTTAAGTAGTGTCAGGTTTTCACATGAGGCTTGTAAACTGGTTCTGACTAAAGTTCCAAAACTATTTTAAGCATCATTAGAATAAGGTGAATATCTTAAAGAATACCATTCTTTTAGACAAGTGAGATGTACTTAGGACTCTTTTGAAGCTATTGTTTAGAGCAAGAGGACAAAGGAAGGTCCTGGCCTACTATTTGGGCCAGATGTTATCATAATGGATGGCCAAGAGAAATCCGGGAAACTCAACTGCAGTTTTGCTTCTTTGCTGTGTGCGCAAGGGAATATGCTTCAGTCTGGAAATGGTAGGACAAATGTCATTAAGCAAGTAGCAGATCCTGAGCTGGTGATCTAAATGAGGTCATATCTCTTGGCCTGAACAAATTATATATCGGGCCCTAAAATATCTGGCAGGTGAAATCACTGAACTGTTGTCAGTGATCTTTGAAGAATTCAACCAACATTTATTAAGCAGCAAAAGACTATGTTTGGCACTGGATAATAATAGCTTACATTCATAGCTTACAAAGTTCTTTCAACATACTTGTCATTTCATTCTCGGAACAATCCTGGTTGGTAGTACAACTATTATTATTCCTATTTTGTGTAAGTGGAAACTTAAGTATTAGCTAGATAGTGACTTGTCCAGATCACACATCCAGTAAGTGACAAAGCTGGGAACTCAGGCCTAGGTCTTCTAGGGCTAAGTCTGTGTTCTTCCCACCGTGCCTCACTTTATTGCAGAATTGGAATCATGAAGAATAGACATAGTGTTGAAAGATTAGAAATGAATAGTTATTGCTCCAATTTTTTTAAGGGGAAAAAGGTACTTTGACAAATTATAAACAGGCGAGCTTGACTTCCATCCCCAGCAGAATGCTAGAATAGATCATTAAAAGTATGATTTTTGAGTATATAGAAAGAAAATCAATAGTTACTAGGACACTAAGGACAAAATATGTTAAACTAATCTCATTTCCTTTTTTTTAAATATATTTTGGACATTATTAGACTATCAAGTCAGGGAAATTCTGTAGGTACATATGAATTTCAGATAGGCATTTGACAAAGTTTCTCAGCTTTGTAAACATGATAGAGAAATTTGAGTTCAATAGTAGTGTCATTACATGGGTTTAGGCCTGAAAGGAGATTGTTAGTGGCATGCTATAAGGCATATTCTACCCACTCCCTGTTCTTTTCAACATTTTCCTCAGCGATTTGTATGAGAACTTGCAAAAAGCCATAGATGACATGCTTAAATTCATAAGAGGAAACTGGGAGATGCGTGACAAAGATTCTAAAAATATCTGATTGTACTGTAATACAGTTATCTTTCCACATTGCCCTTAGCAACCCCCATCCCTTATCCCTCTAGCAATCTGGAAGACCTATAAAATTTTTGCCACCACCCCCAGCTTTATACCAGAGAAGAAGTCTGAATTTTTTCTTTTTCTTTTATGGGGTGTTTACAATCCCTTATTGAAAAATTTGGATTATTTGTTCATAGGCTTGTCATGACATCTGTGACTTCTGCAAAACTCCCAAAGAATTCCCATTTCTTATGTCAGGGCTACATCTGTGCTTTACCAGTACTATCTAAAGAATGATCTATTTTGTTTTAGTAGGTAGCATCCTCTAATTTTTATTAAAAGTTATACATTTTAAGAAAATTCAAATCTAAAGTACAATTTGTAAAATGTAGTTATAAAGTTATTCTGCCTTAGGTTACTTTGCTATAGTGCCATTAAACAGTAATTGAGATAACCAAAAGCTTCATATATTATAATTTTTAAAGTTGCTATGGTTGATTTCTTGTGATATTTATACATAAATGAAATAAATTTTCTGACTATAATATACTGTATGAACATTATTCTTTTGCACAAGTATTTAAAGGCATGTCTATGGTTATAAGTTTACAGTATGATATAGTCATTCATTTGGCACCTGCTTTGATTTCATGTCTTTTTAATAATTGATGAACATTATTTTCCAGGTACCATCATATAACTGTTCACTTGCAGGTATTATGTAATGATGTTACTTAGCTTCATTGAAATTATTAGTATTTCTTTAAATTGCACTATATACTGCTCACATGTAAATGGCATAATTGGCTTATCAGGATAATTTGCATTTTGAATTCTTTCTCATGCATAAGTTAAAAGAACATTTTAATGATTGGAATTCTGTTCTAGTTATAATTAGATTCTCTGTCAAATTTGTGTCTGTAAAACCTGCCCATTTGTAGACCAAATAAACCATTTCTTTCCTGAAAAGATCTTTTGAAGTATGTGTTCATTTACAGTACTCTGTGTCCTCTAATCTCAGTATTTCACCTTGATCATTGAAAATAAATAAAAATTTGACATGTACTCGAAATCTAATGAAAGCCATTCAGAGGTCCTGAGTGAATGAAACATAGCTTTAGATGTTTCTTAGATTTTTCATGGAAATTTGTGGGTTTTATTTATAGCATTTGGAGGTAGAGGAATGCATGGGGAAAAAGAAGAGTGCATATTAATTACAAATAGAGTGTCATCATAGGTTGATCATAGGTAGAATAAAGGAGAGAACAGATGTTGGGTGAAGCCTTTGAAAATTTAAGCTGTAGGTAAATGTTTTTATAAGGCTAAAGATTTTTATAGGCCATTTAAAGGACTACAAAATTGTTTCTAATTCAGTATCTCAAGGCAGGATGCCAGAGTTTCTGACTATGCTTTAAGTTAATATGTCTGGAAGTACTCACTTGATTGTTTGGGGTACTTTTTTTTTTTTTCACTAATGCCATCTCCTCCAGTCCAGTATCTGGAGTGTGTGCATGAACTCAAATCTTCCCTGCTTTCTATTGATTACTACATTGAGGCCGCCAGTTTAATTAACCTATAGTCAGAAGCATAAGACTAGAGTAGGAAATATCCTGTTGTTTTTTTGCATAGATTGCCACTTTCTGGGGATATTGGAGAAAGGATTCTGGTTTAAGTACAGATTGGATTAGGTGGCCCTTGAAGTCTCTTCAGCACTGAGATACTGTAATATACTAGAAACAGGTAGGCATATAACATGAGGTAGCTAATGGCAACATAACTGTCTAGTTGAACTGAGTTATCTCATTAGGTGCTATTTGTCTTGGGTTCATTTTTAGTACTTTTTAAAATCAGGATCATTAAGGAAAAATAGCACTTAAAGACAGTGTTGTTGAGAATGAGAGTGTTAACATTACATCACACTAAGTTGATAGGTAGTGTGAATGTTGATGTACATAGGTTGAGGGACTTAGTGAAGTTATAGAGAAGAAATAAAAATAATATTATTTCTGGAAGGATGGATACTATATAAGGGAGAAAATAAAAATTAGAAATTCTGGCATAGTTCATTAACATAAAAGCATTTATTATTCATATGCCATTCGCAAAGCATTTTGCTAGGTACTGGGAAAGAGAGTAGATAAACACTATCCTCTTCCTCCTGTAACTTACACTGTAGTAGAGGGATAATACCTATGATGTGAGTCTGCCAGAGGTACAAAAAAATGCTGGGTGAAGTTTGAAAAGGGAAAGATAATTAATAACTGGAGGAATTAAGAAAGCTTCCTGGAGGAGGTACTATCTGAGTTGGGACTTAAGGGATAGGAATTCAGTGAAGGGGAAAACAGAGAGAACAGTGTAAACAAAGGGAAGAAAAGATGTTTATATGAGGTATAGTTAGTAGGCCTGGTTGTTTGGGGTGAAGAGGACGTGGGGAGGAGGGATGTAAGATAAAGCTGCAAAGATTGGTGCAACATTTTGGATTTTCAGTGGTTGGTAGATAGTAGGAAACCACTGGAGTGTTTTGACAGAGTAGAGACATGATCCAGTCTGTGCACAAGGACTTTTTCGGTGCCTGTGTTAAACTCTAGGGCTAGAAAAATAAAACAACAACCCCTGCCTCTTAAGGATTTAGTAACTAATTTACTGAGGGAGTTAAAGAAAAATCAAAGATGACTCCTAAGTGTTGAAGCCCATGTGAATGGCAGAATGATGATTTCATCTGTAGAAATAAAGAGAAAGGTCAGGATTTTGGGAAGGGGGGAAAGAGAGAGAGAATGAATTCAGTTTTGAACAGAACATGTTGGGTTTGATGTGCAAGAAGGATATTCAAGTAGAGAGATCAGTAAACTGTAAATGCAGGACTGGACCTCAGAGGATAGATTAGTCTGTGTATATAGATTTGGGAGCCCCTTCATAAAGTGAAGCTCTGAGAGTAGTTGAGACATTCCCTTCTCCTTTCCAATTTCCCGCCCTTTTATTAATCTGGTAGTAGTATGAAGAATGGATTGGAGAAGAACAGAATGGAGGCAGGTGGTAAGGAGAGCCTGTACTAATGGCCATGGAAAGGAGTAAAAGGAGAGGATAGACTTTAAAGAAAACCAACAGGACTCAGTAACTTATTGGTTGTGAGAGATGAGGTATAAGGTAGAATCTGAGTTAACAACAAAATTACTCCTGAAAAAAGGCAGAAAGAGAAACAAGTTTGGAGGGAGAAAGATCAGTTTACTTTTAGACATATTGAATTTGAGTTGCTAACTAAACATTCATTCGGAAGTGTCTCTTAGAGTAGTAGTTCTGAAACACAAATCAAAATTAGAGAGATTTTATGATCATGTGCATTAACTTGAAGCCATGTAAGATTGCCCAGTGAGAAAGTAATGAGAGAAGAGAACTGAGGACAGAAGAACCTTGGGAATGCTGACATTAAAGCATAGGCAGAAGAACCAGAAAAAGAACACTTAGCAGTGGGTGGGATATCAGGTGTGGGGCAGCTGGGTGGCACAGTGGATAGAGTGCTGGGCCTGGAGTCAGAAAGACTCATCTTCCTAAATTCCAATGTACTAGCTGTGTGACCCTAGGTAAGGCACTTAACCCTGTTTACCTCAGTTTCCTCATCTGTAAAATGAGCCGGAGAAAGAAACAGCGAACCACTTTTTGCCAAGAAAACTCCAAATGGGGTCACGAAGAGTCAGACACAACTAAAAAACAACTAAACAACAACAAAATGACAGATATCTTGGAAAGTAAACTATGGAGCAACAAGACTACAACAAAAGATAGTTTAGCGCTGCACAGTTCATGGAAGCTGTTTAGAAATCCCAAGAGAGGGGCGGCCAGGTGGCTCAGCCAGTAAGAGCACGGGCTCCAGTGTCGGGATGACCTGGATCAAATCCGGGCTCAGATACTCAGCACCACACCCAGAAATAACTGGCCGTGTAACCTTGAGCAAGTTACTTAACCCCGATTGCTTTAAAAAAAAAAAAAAAAGAAATCCCAAGAGATAGCCTGGCATTTATTTGCAGGAAACAAAACAATGTAAGGTTCTTTTCCCTCCCCCACTTCTACCCCCCTCCCAAGGTGCTACAAATTAGTGGAAAGCAATACTTCATTTTTCCTTTCTTGAATAGTGTAGCATAGCAGGTCTAGGTACCATAGCATGGAAGAATGAAGAAAAATTGAGGTTCAGGATAGCCATCCCAAAATGGAAAGAAAAGTTTATGGGGAATATTAAGAACACCAACAAATCAATGTTTAAGAATATCTTATGCTGATGGAAGGAAAGGGAGGTTGGGGGACGGACTGCAAGTGGCAAACACTTGCTGAGGAACAATTAGGTATAATGTGAATGAAAAGGAAAAACATAGGCTTAATTGAGGAAAGTTTCTGATGGTACAGTTAGGTTGGTGAGTTACAAGTGGAAGAAGCCCAGTTTTTATTATTCAGAAGTTGATTCCCCATTGCAATTGATGTTATACTATTGGAAACCCTTCTGTATTTTAGAAAATAGATTGATTTGCACCCCTGATCTTTTCATATATCAAGTTCTAGGATGCATTCCCATAAAATCCTTTTTCTTTTCCTTACCGTTCCAAAGCCATCTGTTTTTCTTTTTTTAACTCCCTCAAAACCCATTGAATACATTAAAGTTCTGAAGGGACATTTGCTTCTTCTCCTATTAAAATGTTAGCACAACATCATCACATAACCTCTTCCAGTTGCTCAAGTAAATAGACCTCTCTAGAAAGTTTCTTGGGACTCTTGTTTGCATTTCAAAGTTTCTCCCCAGCTCTGATGTTTTTTTTTTTTAATAGAAATTCTTGAAAGTTTTTTATTCCATTAAAGTTCCATTTTCCTTGGTAAGATTATACCTTTGCAGAGTAAATCTTTCTTGTTTGTAAGCCTGTATCTCCCCAAGTCACCCTGGATCACAACCTATGCCTCATCCTTGACTCTTCATTCTTATCCCTATATCCAATCAGCAGTTTAAGTCCTTTTAATTCTACCTTTGCAACATCTTGTATATCAACACCCTGATACAGGCTCTTAGCACCCTGATATCACCCTATTCAGTATTTTCCAGTGACTCTGTTGTTATCTCCAGGATCAAAAATAATATCCTTCCTTTGGCTTTTAAAGCCCTTCGTAACCTGGCACTTGAAAGATGTTTCGGTCTTCTTGAATCTTACCCTTCTCCACATATTCTCCAATCCCTTGATACTGGCTTTCCTTGTTGTTCCTCACACAAGTTATTCCATGTCCTGACTCCATGTATTCTCATGTGTCTGTTTTCTGTGCCTGGAATTCTTTTTCTTCATCTCCGCCTCTTGGCTTCCCCGGCTTCCTTGAGATCTCAGCTAAAATCTCACTCTCTTCCTAGTCCTTAATGTTAGTGACTTCCCTCTCATAGTTATCCTGCATGTATCTGGACGTAGTTTGCGTGTTGTCTTCCCTAAGACTGTGAGCTCTGTGAGAGCAGGGAATTGTTTTTACATTTCTTTATTGCCTCCAGTACTTTGTACAGTTCCTGACACATAGCAAGTGCGTAATAAATGCTTGTTGACTTGTTCACTTCTTCCACATTTTCTACCTTTTTTTCTTGGTATTTCTTGTCTTGTGGAGTCATTGATTTCTGTTTGATCTCTTCTAGTTTTCAGAAGGTTTGTTACATAGATAAAAGTTTACCACTTTCTCTTTGAAAAAAGTTTTTATTCCAATTCTTTCCTGTAGAGCTTTTTTTTTTAATCTCTTTCCTCATTTCTAGGTGATCATGTAGTCTTTGTTGAAAAATCAACAAAGTTTTGGAGTTGTTTTTCTTTTTGGTTTATATTTGCTTTTTAGTTTGTGCTTCCAGTTGTTATGGAGTTACTCTCTCCCAAACTCTGGTGGTCTCTTCTCTCTAGCTTTAGTTCCTAAAGTGGAGCTTTGTCCCAGATTGGGACCACACCTCCCATTTTCACTTTTTGGCATGTTGGTTGGCTTTGCTTTTGGTGTAGACCTTAGTCACCTGGGTTACGCTGACCTCCAACTGCCTCCCAGAATTAAGGAACTAAGAGTATTTCTTAAGTGCCTACCACATGCCTGGGACTGTGTGAAGTGCTTTACAACTATTATCTTATTTGATCTTCACAACCCAACTGGGAGGTTAGAGCTATTATTATTCCTATTTTACTGTTGAGGAAACTGAGTCAAACAGATATTAAATGATTTGCTCAAGGTCACACAGCTAGTGTCTGAGTCTAAATTTGAACTCAGGTCTTCTTGACCCCAGCCCCAATGCCATCTGGCTGCTCCCTGGGTCTTTGAGGGTCATTTCTTATTCCTTTTAAATATATAATAGTTTCATGTAAATGTATTTTTTCCCTTTTTTACAATTAATTGTACATGATTCGAGCTTACCAGAAAGTTTTCCACATAAATCTGTTTACCTGTATGTGACCTGTTTTAAAGGATGGTATCAAATAGTAATTTCCTAATTACATTTGGATAGAGGAATATCAGTAAAGCTAGTGTGGCTGGACTACTGAATTCAAGAAGGGAAATAATTATAATAAGCCTGTAACACTAGGTTGAGGAGCAAGTTGTGAATTACTTTAAATGCCAGAGAAGTTTTGTATTTTATCCTCTTTGATCCTAGAGTCTTTGGAGATTCTTGAGTAAAGGAATTACATGTTTAGAGCTGTACTTCAGTTAAATCATTTCCATAGCTGTATAGAATAGGGATTGGAGAAGGGGAGAAAGCCACTGAGGCTGGGAGATCAGTTAGGAGGCCACTGTCAACAGTCCAGGCAAAAGCTGGACCAAAGTGGTATTTGTGTCTGTGTGGAAAGAAGGTGAGAGATGGGAAATGGCAAAGACACAATTTGGTAACTATGTGGGTGTAATGAAAGTGAGGAGGTGTAATGTAATGCCAAGGAAAGGCAACTTCCCAAGGTTCAAAATACCAGCATAGGTGCTCTCCATTTTATTCAGTGACAAAGTAAGAACAGAGAAGGTCAAAACATGACATCATTCAAAATACAGCATTTACTAAGTGTGATTAAATAATCTCCAAGTACTACCCCACCCCAGGACCTTCCATTCATTCAATCAATTACAAAGTCCCTGTTCTAAATACTACTCCACCCCTAGGCTGTACCTTCATTTAGTCCACCACAAAGCCCCTCTACTCAAATGGAGATTAGTTTCCAATCTAAGTAAAGTACATTCATTTGTTCAACCATAGAACACAAAAAGGTCAAAAGTTCCCTACCCCTGGATCACAATTGAATCTACCCCAGAGTTACATCAAGTTTAAGCACAGCACTTAATACCCAAATGGAGGTCTTTTCTTCATCTTGACAAGAGGCAAGTTCTCAGCAATCTTAGTTCCTGGAGAGACAAGGCTTATTAGCAAGGCCACAAGATACATTGCCAGTCCCTTCATTAATTCATCCTCTGTCTGTAGGACAGTCCTAGAACCCCTGAAAACATTAGCAAAACCCTCTCCCGGGATTTCTGTAAACATACAACAAGAAAATCCTTCTTCAGGGCTTCTGAACCAACAGAAAGGTTCCCGGACCCCTGCAACAACAGCACTGTCCTTCACCAGTGGACAGTATTCACTCTGTCTGCAGGACAGTCTCCAGACCCCTGCAACAACAGCACTGTCCTTCACCGGTGGACAGTATTCACTCTCTGTCTGCAGGACAGTCTCAGGGCTTCTTAGCCAACAGCCAGGTTCCAGGACTTCTTCAACAGGACTGTCTTTCACCAGTGGACAAATCTGGCAAAACAACATCAAAACAGACAAAGGACCAGCAAAACAGCCATGTCTCCTCAGTCCTTGGTAGCTCAGGGAGCAGGTCTAAAAAGTCCAGGGCAATTCAAAGTGGCCCCCCAGCAATTCTCTCAGTCTCTCTCTGCCTCCATGAGGTGCTGCTTCCAAAAAAGTTCTTCTGCCTCTCTCTTGTCTCTCCAAATCACCAGCTCCTCCCAGTTCAGGACTCTCTTTTCACATCAACAAGTCCATCCCACAGGTGGGATTAACAAGCTCTGGGTTTTAACACAATCAATTTGAAAACCAAGCCAATACAGGGGAATCTTTATATTCCATTACTATCACAGGAGGTGGGGACTATTAAGAGCAGTGAAGAAGAAGAATTTCAACAGAAATAGGGGAAATTTGGAGGGGAGAAAGGGAGTACTTTGGAGGAAAGATAATGTAAAGGTAATCATCCACACCTAATCATCACACGAGCTTGAGTTACACCTAAAATCAAAAGGAGGGAAGGGTGACTTTTCCTCTTTCCCAGATTTCACCACATAACTGTTGCACCCTAGTTTGTTTTTTGTTGTTTGGTTAGGGGTTTTTTTCCCCATGTCCAAAAATTGGTTTATAACCTTACATCTTGTACTCATTGCATGGGATAATTCTGTTCATCACACCACTTAAAAGATAAATAGCAGCGGTGTATTCACCAGTGACATATAGATAAGCATTTCTCTCTCATGCATTTCTAGCCTATAATTCTCAGCACACCCTCATTGTCAGTATATTTTCAAAAGCCAACTTTGTGGTTTGTTTAGAGTACTGTAGTCCTAAAGGTATTGTCACTCAGCCCAATGAAGAGCCATAGGTGCAAGGGGAGTTGGCGGGCAGGTGAAGCTTCCGTGAGTAAGTCGAGTGATATAATAAGATTTGCATCTTCCTGCACTTGTTAAACTGTACCTTTTGTCTGCCCACAGTACATTAATGTACTGTGTACATCTCTTTCTGATTATGGGTAAATATAAAAACTATTCTGCAGGCTTCAAGCTGAAAGTGATTGTGTTCATTGAACAGCATGAAAACAGAACTGTGGGAAGACAGTTTTCAGTGAGTGAAAAGTTGATGTGAGACTGGAGGAAACTAAAAAACGAGTAATACCAGCACAGTTATTTAAAAGCTTCACGTAATAGTCACACCCCATTTTTTTTTTTAAGCAATTGGGGTTAAGTAACTTGCTCAAAGTTACACGGCCAGGTGTTTCTGGGTGTGGTGCTAAGTATCTGAGCCTGGATTCGATCCCCAGGTCATCCCAACACTGGGGCCAGTGCTCTTACTCACTGTGCTACCTGGCCACCCCCACACCCCATTTATTTATTTATTTATTTGTTTTTGGGTTTTGTTTTTGTTTTTTTGTTTTTTGTTTTTTTGTTTTTTTTTTTTTTGCAAAAAAAGGTTGTCATAAAATTTGCAACAATTATTCAGTGAAAGATGGTATTTGTTAATACTCTTGTTTCAGAGCCAGATTTCTGAGCTAGGTGATCAGGGGCATCTGCTTAGCTATTGCTGTGGATGCAGAAGGGAAGAGATGGAGAACTCTCTCGGTTATGGGAGGGAGCTAGAGTGGAAGAATGTTGGGGAATAATGAGTTAGGGGCAGGTGTGGTTCTGTTGTAGAGAAGCCTCAGAATTGGCTCTCCAGAGAAGCTGGGATGCCACCCATCCATCTCGCCCTCAGTTTGGTTGATTGCATACCCTTTGGAGATTAGCTGCCCAAGAGGTAATTTGTATAAGCATTATTATCCCCATTTTAATGACAAAGAAACAGGTTGCCTGATTATGAGTCTGGTACTTTTTTTCCCCAGGGTATGCCATTTTGTTCTCAATCTTTAAATTACTTGTCTATTCAAATTTCACACGATGTAAGTTTTTTTTTTTTTCAATAAGTTATGTCTGCAGCTGGAGTAGATAGAGGTTTTCACAGAGAGGGTCTGTACAGAAGCGGTGGGTTTTGAGGTTATTCAGGAACTGAAACTTGAACTAGGGAAAAGGTCTCAACACTTATTAGCAGAAAAAGAAGACTGAGGCAGTGTCAATAATTGCCAGACCAGATGCCCATTTTCCCTGTTTATTCAAAATTTTAAAAAAAAGAATATATATCACACACATGCATACAAATTTGATTCTTACACGTCCTTTATAAGAATCTTTTTCCAGATACTTTCAGTATTTGGACCATGTTGTAGCCCTTTGCTTACGCAAACACTTATGCACTTATCATGAGGAGGATTCACAAGTGTAAAGAATTTGGAGTCAGGAGACTTGAATCACGTCCTGGCCCCAGCATTTGTGCTTGATGTCATTTATTGAGCCTCAGGGAGTAGAAAGAGCTCTCGCCTTGTTGTCAGGAAAACTGTGTTCAAATCCTGCTTCCTACTTATTAGCTAAATGACCGTGAACATAATTCTGTCCACCTATCTGGAGCTCTATTTCTTCATGTATAAAATGATGAGAGTCATTATTTCACAGAGTAGTTGGAGGAAAGGATTTTGTAAACCTTCAAATACTTATAGAAGTATGAGATCCTGTTTGGTTTTTTTATGTTGTGCATGTGTTCTATCCCCTACTAGACCTTAAGTGTGCTCTGTGCACTATAGGTATTCAATGAATGTTCATTTCATTGAATTAAATTGAATTTACCAGAAGTTTGGTGCTGAAGAGGCCACAGAAGAATATAAGACAAGGTTCCTGCCTAGTTGGAGTTTTTGTATGAAACATATCAAAAGGTCATAGATTTAGAGATGGGGAAAGTAATGCAGGACAATAAATAATGTGCAGAAACTGAGTTTTACAAACAGCAAATGAGATCGAAGTTCAAAGAAGGCATGGGTTGCTGTAGCTGAATATTTCATAAAAGAAGCTAGAACATGACCTCAAAGGATGGGCACAGTTTAGATTAAGGGGAGCAGGAGAGAAAAGACACTTATAGGAACAATTATTGTGAATCTGGTTTTCTTAGCAAATACAATTATCCTAAACTAATTAAAAATTTATAACAAATGAAAATTAGTCCATTAAATTACTAATTTTATTTATAATCATTTACATTTTTCTATCTTTATAGGTACAAGAAAATTCACCAGGACATAGAGCTGGACTAGAGCCCTTCTTTGATTTTATTGTTTCTATCAATGGTTCAAGATTAGTAAGTTAAATTTTTTATTTTTCTGGTTATATTTTGTAGTACTTTGAAAGTAAGAATTTTAAGGTTCATTTGGTATTTGTACTTTTTTTATAAAGTGCTCTTTAGTGCTTTTGGTTTTTACAGGTTTCCTATTGGCAAGTAATATGGCTGTACTCTTAGACATATTCTCAAATAACTGGTTATTTTCCTTTATTCTTGATTTATTGATTGTATGAGTAATTTGAGCAAATAAGAAAGATTGTTTAAAGAGAACATAGTTAAAATCACTTGTTGTGAATTGCTTTTTATTTACATACCCATTGGAAATTCCAGTTTTAAGACTGTTGTGTATGAGGTTAGTTCTTGTACCTATTAGCCCTCAATTTGTTTATTTTTAAAGGGGTGTTTTTGTCTCTTGTCCATTAGATGCCTTCCACAGTGTTCATTCCTTTGGTAAAATATTTAAATTTTATTTCTATTTCTTTCTTTTCTTCCTATCCGTATTATCATTGGTTTAAAAAAAAGCTTATTCCAGGAATGAATAGAGTTAGCTTTTGAAAAACAAACTTCTACTTCTATAAAAAAAAATCCATTATTTTAAAGTAGGTATTTTTCTAGTTTAAAGAGTAATCAGAATTATTCATGGGCCTTCTGGGCTCCCTTTTGCTTTTATCTCTAAAGTCTTCTACCTTATCACCCAACAAGATAACACCCAGATTACATCGTTGAATGACATGTCTCACAATTTAGGGGAAAATGTTCAATTTGAATTGGACACTTACTTGGAAACAGCAATGGTGCTTTGGGGTTTGGGGGTTTTTTTGGTTGTTGCTTTTACATTTTGCTACCTAATAAATAATAGGGGGAAACAAAATATTAAAAACCTTTGTTATTGGGTTTTCTTTACATTCCTGCTTTTTATAAACGAGTATAAATATTTTTATTCCTTTGTTACTTGTCTTTTCTTCATCTGGATTCTTAAAATGTTTTTGGTAGTGCTGCATGGCAAATAATCTAAGAAAATTGGTCAACAATTTTGAATTTTGTAAAGAAAAAATATTTCTCTTTATTCACAGAATAAAGACAATGATACTCTCAAAGATCTGCTAAAAGCCAATGTTGAAAAGCCTGTAAAAATGCTTGTATACAGTAGCAAAACACTGGAGCTAAGAGAAACATCAGTCACACCCAGCAATATGTGGGGTGGTCAAGGTTTGCTTGGAGTGAGCATTCGTTTCTGCAGCTTTGATGGGGCCAATGAAAATGTCTGGCATGTATTGGTAGGTATTGTTTGTGAACTGTCACAGCTGAGCTGTATTTCATACAAATGGTTTATATGTTTAGAAGAAGACATAATAAAGCAAGCTTCTATAGAAATATGCACAATAATTACCAAAATTTATGAAAATTTTTAAAAGTTCATGTAATTCTAAAGCTGTTCTGATAAAACTGGATTGTTGTATTCAAAAGGTTGCTTATACTGTTTTTCTTTTTTTTTATTTTGTAAGAAGACCTATGAATTAAAAAATTGGGGGCATTATGAAATTTAAACATCATTTGTATTGTTTTATTTTGTTCCTCCTAGGAAGTGGAGTCAAATTCTCCTGCAGCGTTGGCAGGTCTTAGACCCTATAGTGATTATATCATTGGAGCTGATACTGTTATGAATGAGGTAACTAAATTTTGGACACTCATCCAGCAACCAAGGCTGTCTCCATACCACAGTAAAGTATTAGAGTATAATTTAGTTGAGGATTCTTTTAATAACTGAGTATGAAGGAGGATTGTTGTGGAATCTGGCAGTGGAAAAAGAGTACTGCTGAGGAGACAGACTCTGGGGCTTCTGACCTATGACCCAAGGCTGAGGAGGAAAATTCTTTACCAGATCTGGGGAAAGCAGAAATAAAGAAGTTAAGTTAGATTTGGGAATTAGGGTGTCAGTGTGTGATAAATAGGGGAGAATATAGGCATAGAAGTAAAAAAAAAAGGAATAAACTACAAGGCAAGGGATAGGAAAGTGGAAGTAGGTGGTGCTTTCCAGTTACACTTGTATGACACTTTCTACATCCTTCAACCTTTCCCAAACCTACAATGATCCCTCTCCAAAATCATGCTTAAATATTTGTTATAAAATCCAAATTCTCTGAATTTGGGAGGCAAGATTTCTTAAGCCACAGAGGTGTCATTTAATAAATTATTGTCCATGTATGTAATTCTCCAAGGAAACACTGGCCTGTGATTGGTTGCACACCACAATGTGCCTACCCTTTTCCTAGGAAATCATTGACAAATTGGAAACATTTGATATCTGTGTGCTATACTGTAATGATATAAATACAGATGTTTTCTGTATGTTCTTTTTCAGTCTGAAGATCTGTTCAGCCTTATTGAAACACATGAAGCAAAACCATTAAAACTGTATGTGTATAACACAGACACTGATAACTGTCGAGAAGTGATTATTACACCAAATTCTGCATGGGGTGGAGAAGGCAGGTAATGTCAATGGACCCCCCAAATTATGACTATTTAAAGTTTTAACAAATGATTTCTTTATGGAGAGACCCTTTTATTTCTTGAGTGAAAGCTAGAAAGGAAGAAGTAGCATAAATAGTTTTGCCCAAACTAGGAATCTGTAAAAAAGTAATATTTATATGTTATTTCTAGGGACTGACTGTTTTAATTATGAAAGAATACACGGTGAATTTAAGCCTTTCTTTTCATTCCAAACCATTGGGTAACAGGCTATGATTATAGTTTAATGCATGGTTGGCAGCATTTCAAAAGCAAAGTCCATACCTTGTTCTGACATGCCTGGGGGAAGAAAGTGGCGAAGAGTGGGAGCATGGCATCTTGATGCGCACAGGCAGTGGTAGAACCAGAGCTAGCTGTACAGCCTGGAGAGTAGGGACTCTCGGTTCCCTGTCCATCCCTTCTCCTCCCCTTCTCCCCAACAAGAGCTTTTTTTCATACTTCCTGAAATTCAACTAATTAGAATTCCAGGTAGGTTCCTTTTAATTAACAAGAAGCCTTTAAAATGTGTATACTTCTTCAAAGACTATCAGTCATTCTTACTTTAGTGCAATTTAATTAGATTGTTTTGGGGAAATTTAATTTTGTAGTACATTGGTACCTTGGTAGGGAGACCTAGATGTTATAGGGCATTCCTAAGTTGTGGGGGAAGTTTTGAGCAGCCAGAAGCTACCGCGTTAGAGGTACTGAGTGTCTAAGGGATCAGGAAGAACAGCTGTCAAAAAGTGGGAGGATTCTGAGGAGGAAAACAACCATAATTTTCACAATTCTTGTTAAATAATCCATGTTCCCTCTAAAAGACCAGTGGGCATTGGCTCTTCTCTTTGAAAAGTAGTGGCCTTGAGGTCCCACCTTCTTGTTATCCTTTAGAGAGCCCTACATCTTATTGGGTAACAGGCTGAGAAGAGGTTTGATAGGGCAAACACTGATTTCAGTTTCTAGAACATGATATATCTCCTGCTTACTGAGGTCATCTAATATTTGAAATAGAGCCTACTCTGGAGTGAAGAAAACTTATTGTTATGCCTGTTTCCCACTGCCCCTCCATTTCTAGTACTCCCTGATTCCATTTAAGGAATTCATTCCCCATTTCTCCATTCCTGCTTGCTGAGTTAATTAGTGATAAAATAGACAGGAACTTGGGGAAGCCTTGCAGAAATGGGCCCAGCTTAGGGGCAAGGATCTGCATGAACACAGCTTAGGCAGAGCATTGGAACATACTAAATATAAACACAGCCTGCTGCTAAATTTTTTCATTGACTTTTTCTAGGAAATTAGGGCGTTAGTGAATAGTGGCTCTCAAAGTAGTACTGGGGCGACTCAGATCACCATCAGGGATAGCATCGTAGTGGCAGCAGCCGTTCCCACTACCACTGGATATTGCACCCCATGCCAGCAGAGACCCTGTGCTTACCTCTGGTTTAGTAAATACTTTTCTAGTTATTTTTTCCTCTGAAGGTAATACACATTTATATAGAACCTGCTATGTGCCAAACATCATACTAAGTGCTTTAAAAATATTATTACATTTGGTTCTCTTAACAGTCCTGTGCAGTAGGTGCTATTATCATCCCTATTTCACAGTTGAGGAAACTGAGGTACACAGGAGTTAAGTGACTTGTCCAGGATCACACAGTATTAAGTATCTGAGACCAGATTTAAATTCAGATCTTCCTGACTCTAGGACTACTTTTTGACTTTTATGTAGCAGAATCAGTTTGAATTGAACATAATACTTGTTAAGAAATTTAATTATATAAGATCCCTTTCCTTTAATTTTTTTCTTCGACACATACACAGATACTTGTTGACTGAAATAGGCTCATAGAATTTAGAGTTGGAAGGGACATTAGAAATCAAACAGTCCAACCCCCATATTTTACAAATGCACAGCCTGAAGCTCAGAAGAGTTAAGGGTCTTCTCTCATCCATGGTCTGTCAGCAGTAAGTAACAGACCTGGGCTGTGAATGCTCTCTGACCTTAACTCCAGCAATCTTTCCACTACCTCATGCTACTTCTAAGGCTTTTGATACCTTAGAATTAAGTTTCATGTGACCTAATACAGCAAGAGTATTGCCTCAGGACCCCTTCAGCATTGAAGCAGAAGTTATTTTTCAACGAATGTTAGCAGGAAGTGCTCATGATTATTGTTTTACAGGTGCCACACTCCCATTCCTTTAATTTTTAAAATGAGACAAATTATGACTGATCTTCATTAGTACTTTTGAAAATGTCATGTTTCTAAAGCCTAGGATGTGGCATTGGGTATGGCTATTTACATCGAATACCTACACGACCATTTGAAGAAGGGAAGAAAATCTCTCTTCCAGGACAGATGACTAGTACCCCTGTTACTCCCCTCAAAGATGGTTTTACAGAGGTAAGATACTTGCTTCACTGATTTAATTTATTCTTTGAAAAAAAATTGTTGATACCTTTGTTTTTATATCAGTCATTCCTAGATATAACACTCCTCCTGGTTTCTCCCCACGTCCTTTCTCCTGCCCCATTGAAACCTCCCTTGTAATAATGAAAATGTTCAGTAAGACCAACCAACACAGTGATGATATATGGCAGCATAAATTCTCTACCTTTGTAGCAATTCGTTGCTCTAGCAAGAGGAAGAAGATAGGTTTCATTATCTGTTCTCTGAGCCCTAGCTTATTTTTCATCATTTCTCTGTATAATTCATCTTGCTTTTAGTGGTATTTTTTAACTTTACTGTTATCATTATGTATGTTCTATCTTTTATTGCTTTCCTTGGCAACAGTTCATACAAATATCCCTGTTTCTCTGACACAATAATTTTACGTTACGTGGAATTATATATCATGGGTTGTTCAGTCCTACTCTAATTGGTGGGTGCCCAAATTGTTTGCAGTCTTTTATTACCACAAAAATCCGTGAATGTTTTGGTACATGTGAAACTTTTCTTTTTCTGTTTTTGACCTCCTTTGGTCTATGTCCATTTGTGGAATTGCTAGAACAAAAAGCATAATCACTTTAATGGGTTTTTTCCCAAATTAATTCTTAGCTGGAATAAAAAGTGCCTTGAATTGAACATGTAAATTAAATAAATTACCCAGCTTAAGCCCCCAAAATGGGAGAGCTTCTGTGACATTTCTGGTCTCTACTAGTATTTATTTATTTATTTGTTTGTTTGTTTATTTGTTTATTTTGCTTTTTGGAGGGGGAAGGTAGGGCAATTGGGGTTAAGTGACTTGCCCAAGGTCGTACGGCTAGTGTGTCCAGTGTCTGAGGCCAGATTTGAACTCAGGTCCTCCTGACTTCAGGGACAGTGCTCTATTCACTGTGCCACCTAGCCACCCCTCTACTAGTATTTTTTGATAAACATTTTGGCTATACTTACTCTCACTACTTCAATGCTGTCTAAAACTTTTATAGTCAACTCAGGTACATTTTTGGTCCCTCTAAGAGCATATCTTCTGCTCTCAAGTATTTTCAGTCCTTTAGACATGTATGTATTTACCCTGGGCAGAGTTTGAAAATTTTATCCCCTGTAGGCTCTTAATCTTTGAGGCTTCTCTGTAACACATGTTCATGGTCAGGGCTTTTCTGCCTTGACCCATGTGTCAGACTGACCTCATTTTATTTTTTAATAGGATTAAAAGACTAATAATGAAAAATAATCAGGCAAAATTTTATAAACATAGTATGTCTGTATCTCAGCACCACTCAACAGCCTTTCATGATATCTTTGAAGACAAGATAGGGACCTTTGGGCTTGATGATGATATAATTAGGTAGATTGTTAGTTAAGCAGTAGTACCCACTGAGTGTTTATTGATTAGGGAATCATCATGATCTTGGAGGGATATTCTCAGATGCTTGCTGAAGGCTCAGTCTGAAATCTTCTTTGACGTTTTTGGCCATTAGATGAAGACATGGATTGTCTATTTATCAAATCTGAGGATGACAGCAAGCTGGAAAGAATAGCTAATATGTATTATATGACAACATCAGAATCCAACATGATGAATTTTAATAAGGATAAATCTATAGGTCTAATAGAGGTTTGTTTTTTAAATCTACTCTACAAATGCATGATGGCAGAGAAAGAAGTACCATAAGAGCATTTCGTATTAAAAAAGTGTCAGCTGCAGATACAGTATGAGTGAAGTGTGATGTGAGATGCCAAAAAAGAAAAAAAAATCACGTGAGCTTAGGTTTCATCAGTAGAATTAGAACATCTACAACAAAACAGGTATCATGAAAATTGGCCTAGTTAGGAAGTCCTGGGTGAGAGCGGGAGGACAGCCAGGATGGGGAGGGGATTCACAACCATGTCACAGTATTGAAGGACCTGATGCTGGCGTGGGGGGGGGTAGAGATGGGTCATTAATAAAGGTGTCCATAATGTTGGCATGTGAGAGAGAACTCAAATTGATTGCTTGTGTGGGCTGCTAAGGATGAGAACTAGGACCTCTGGGAAGAAGTCACAAGAGAGGTAGATTTCAGCTTATACATAAGAGAACTTTTTGAGTTATATAGAAATTAAATGAACTGAACATGGAGAGGCAACAAGATTTGGGCCAAATAAACCCAATGGTGTTTATAGCACTGTATCAGCAATGCCATATTCACAATGCCTATGGAAATTACAGATATGCTGATATAATTATCCATTACAAAATGCATCATGCTTGCCATATGGGGGAATAAGCTAGAAAATTTATTAAGATACCAAAAGACTGAGTCCCAAAACCAGAAAGTGAAAGCCATCAGAGTAGTTATGACATTGGCACAGGTAGATAAAGTAGAAAGCACCCACATTCTCAAGCCTTTAAAACAGAACAGGCTACCTCAGGCAAAGGTCCTCCTCTCCCCACTCACAGCAACCACCCAGCATCCCAGAAGCGCGGTCCCAGCAGCTCCGGCCCCTGGCAGTCCTTAGCAGAAATTCTGGCTGACTCAAAAAGGGCTTCGCGCTGCCGCTGCCTCTGCTGCTGCCGCCGTCACCACCACCGCTAGCCACCGCAGGAACTCTAGTTTTGGCTTCCGCTTCCCCTTGCTCCGCCCCTTCCTGCTACGTCAGCAAGTCCAATGGGGCATGAAGATCTTTAAATCCCATAACCCTTACAAGCACAACATTAAAGCACACATCCTTCCTCTTTGTTAATAACTGGTAAACACAAATGGTCTCATGCTATCAGTTGTAGTCACTCTATTAGGCAGGTTTTGCTTAACTGGTTTTGAGAAATGTGCTCCTTGAAGTTCGCTTGTTTGATGTGTCTGTCCAAATGAAATGTATCAGGATTTTAAAAAAAATTCAAATGAAGTGCTTCACGAGCACATCACTGGATAGCTCCCCATCACTGGAGCTGTTCATACAGAGGATAGTCATGAATGTTGTAAAAGACATTCCTGCTTGGATGTAGGGGATTGAGCTGGCTGGTCTTTCAGATTCTTTTCCTCTTTGATTCTATGATTGTATGCCCTGAGTACCAACCAGAGGGATGAATTTACAATAAGATAGGGTGTTTAAAGAGAACTAAATATGTCTTAGAAGGGTGAGGGGGATTTAGGAAGTAGAAAATAAAAAAGAATACTGAAACTAAAAATATAAGTTGAATTGTAAAGAGCTGGGCTGTGGTTACAGTGTTGTATTTGACTAAAATGGAATGTTTAGAGTGACTTGAACATCAAGGTTTTAGTTAAAAGAGAATTTAGGAATTGAAAGAGAGATGTACATAAAAAGAAAGGCTGGTGTGATAGTTTTGAATGAGCGATGCTAACAGCTAACTATGGGGTACCCAAGCAAGGTAACCTATGGTAGTCAGGGTCCCTGCCTCTGGTGTGCATCAAACAGCAGTTACTGGAGCCAGAATATATGCTAGTGAAAATTTTCCTTTGCTGTTTATTATGCCTTCCAAAATGTTTTCTTTGAAAATACACCTAACATAAAGATCCACTGGAAAAGTCAAAAGGGGTATGGGAGAAAATGTGGGAGAGAGCAGATTGGAGGTGGGGATATCCTGTGGGACCGCTATATTGGGTTGGTGGGTAGGGGAAAAACGGGGAGAAAATTTGTAACTCAAAATCTGGTGGAAATGAATGATGTAAATCAGAAGTTAATAAAGCATTTGGGAAAAAAAAAAAGAAAATACACCTAAGTAATTTTTATCTTTTTTTTTTTTTTTTTTTTTTTGGTAAGGTCCAGTTGTCCTCAGTGAATCCTTCACCTGTGTCACCACCTGGAACTGCAGGCATTGAACAGAGTCTGTCAGGACTTTCTATTAGCTCAACCCCTTCAGCTGTCAGCAATGTTCTCAGTACAGGTAAACAGAAACAAAATTTGTTCTTTAAAATGTGTTTTTCACATGGCTACTTTCCAAGGGTACCTTGTCTCCCTGCTTCCCTCTCCAGTTCACAAGGCAAATGCCTTAACTATGTTTATGTTCCACCATTCAACAATAAACAAGGGTTTTAAAGTGTCATATACCAGTCATTGGGTCTAAGACCTATAAACTCTATAGGATAGGGAATCAGCACTGTTAACCACAAACAGGAACATCTGGAGGCCCTGATCATGTACAGAATATTCTTCCTTCATGATGGTGGTAAACATCTTTGACAACCTAACTTGATTTTGATGCTCACAGGACCATTAATTTCTATAGTTAGGAATCTTTCACTATTTTAACATATACATCAGCTCAGATACATTATTAGAAGAAAGCCTGTGGTTGTGGATCACATGACCAGCACGAAGGCACATTAGTCACTTTCTGTAAACCACTATAACTCTCCATTTAAAAAACAGAGAAGGAATTATGCACTAGATGTATAATAATCATAAATACCCTAGTGCAAGAAAAGAGAACCATGACAAAGTAAAATCCCTTTAAATTAGTTATCAGAACCCAAATATTCAGAGCACTCATTCAGTACTTTTCCCCCACCAGCCCTTATATACTGTAGCGGGAGCCACAAGCTAACTCATAGGTTTTGCAGGGCTCATCTTGGGATTCCCCCCACTACTGCAGAGTCTGTAAGAAACAGACAAGCAACATACACACTGACTCTGTTAAGCTTTTTGTAGCTAAAGTGAAGTGGGGCTGAAAAGTCCTTTAATTATGGCCTGGCCATTGGATTAGGGACTCCCAAAGCTGCAGACACTCTGCTTAGCACACTTACTCCTAAAGGTGGAGTGAAGTGGAAAGTGGAAGACAGTGGTTCATCCCAATTATAAAAAAGAAGAGAGCCAAGGGAGGAAATGGGGTGAAATACCAGTGTGAGGGACTGCTCGAGGCCTGAAGCAAAGGAGAGTGAAACCAACTAGGATCAGCCTCCCCTTGGAGGTTATCCAGAGAAAGGACCCAAGCTGTCCCTTCCATTGTGTTCAAAGTGGAAGGGACCTGAAAATGAGTAACAGAAGAATACAAAAGGAAAGCAAAAGCACCAAAGATTAAAAGGGAAAACCTTGAGTAAAAGCCAAGAGTTCATGCAGACGTATCATAAAACCAGAAGAGGAGAATACCAAGCTCCCTTAACAAATATAAAACAATAAGAAGTTCCAGAGTGGTTAAGAAATAGAAATAAAAGAAAATTTTAAAAAGAAACTAGGAATTAATATAGGTCAGCTTAGAGTTCTCAATAAAGGATTTTAAAACTCAGTTTACAAATTAGGAAAAATTGATGCAAGAGTGTTAAATGAATTAAATGTATTCTGTGCAAGCCAGAATGACTGGTCTTGAAGACAGGATGTACAGAGACAACTTAAAAAACATAGGTCCACCAAGAAAACCAGAATGTCATAATGTGAATAATATATGGAAACCACCCAGAACTTCTGAGTACAGACAACAAAGCATTATTTGGGAGAATCTACAGATTGCCTTCAAAAAGAAAATACCCAAATTCATGCTTCAAACTCCAAGTTACATAGTAGTTAAGTTGAGTAATTTCAACAACAAATCCCACACAACAAATATTAGAGGCCAGTAGAAAACCTTTCAGACATCAAGAATAGGAAATTAAGTAATACAAAATTATTCTTTAGCTCTGACAGTTTGCAGAGGGGAATGGAATGGTATATTCCTACATAGCTAAGGAACCCCAGCTGCATCCTAAAATGATATTCCCTGAAGATCTTAGCCTAATCATCAGTTTTTTCAAAAAAGAAGCATCTCTCAATGAAAAGAGGCGTTTTTGAAATAAAAAAATACAGACATGAAGAGAAAATCTGTAAAACTATGTTTTGCTCCATTGAATCAAATGCTTTTTTCTCATCAACAAACAGAAATCTTGTAGTCTTGTACTTTTGTTTGTCATCTATAAAAAAAGAGTCAGTTATAGTGTTTTTCTTTGTGTGGGAATGTTATGTGTTGCAGAATGAATTGAACAAATACAGTCCCTTTAAACCACATTTTAAGACAAGTCATTCCTGAAGTGTGGTTCACAAGCCTCTGGGGATCCCCAAAACCTTTTCAGAAGTTCAAAACCATTTTTATAATAATACTAAAACATGAGTTACCTAGTAAAATATTCTTCCCTACATAATCTGTGTAGGGAACTACATATCTGTGTGAGGCTGGTTTTTCTTCATATTATATACTTCAACCAAACAACATTGAACACTGAAACAGATATGACAATACAACTGTCTTCTTTTAAACTAGACATTAAAGAGATTTGCTTAAATATGAATTTTTGGTTTTGTTTTAGAAAAATTAACTTTTCATAAAAACCTGTCGTTTATGTTAACATATATTGGGTTTATTTTTTAATTAATTAATAAAAATGGTCAATTTTAATTTTTGATATGATGATGTAATAGATGGACTACATGTAAAAAAAAGTTCTTTGGGATCTTCAACAATTTTTAAGAGTGAAAAGGGGTCCTGAAACTCAAAAGTTTCAGAACTGCTTTTCCTAGCATTTAATTCTCTTTCTGAGTCGTTAATTAAACTCTAGACCAAAACTGTTTAAACATTAGCTTCTACCCATACATAACTCATTCTGTTGTTTTTCATTCTATCTCAATAGATGTATACAAGCTAAAATTTGTCATTGAGAAATCAGATAAATTACAAGCTTTCATCTTTTTGCCACCTACATAACTTTGCCTATTTAGTGATTCCATTAAGGTTGTATTTTGTTTTTCAAGAATCTCTCCTTCACATTTGTAACTATTCCTTCTGCTGACTTTTTTGAAACTTCCAGGGTACTTGGCATGATCTTTTTCTCTTAAAAGATACCATGGTATAGTGAAAACAGTGCTAGGCTTGGAGCTAATAAGACCCTGCCAGTGATGCTTCTAAACTGTGTGACCCATGGGCAAGTTATGTAACCTCTCTGAGCCTCAGTTTCCTTCATCTATGAAATGGGAATAATATTTTTAGCATGTACATCAGAGATGGCTACAAGGATCAGATCGTTCTTGATTCATTTTTCAGTTTTGCCTTCATGACCTCATTTGGGGTTTTCTTGGCAAAGATACTAGAGTGTTTTGCCATTTCCTTCTCCGGCTCATTTTACAGATGAAGAAACTAAGGCAAACAGAATTAAGTGGTTCACCGAGGGTCACAAATTTGAGCTCAGGAAGATTAGTCTTCCCAACTTCAGGTCTGGCTTTCTATCCACTGTGCCAACTGACCGCCTTTTAAGGATCAGATTAGATGATGTTATTATAGAGGGCTCTGCTTACCTTTAACACTAGGGTAGCTATTTGTGTTAATTAAAAAAAAAACTTTGCTTTTTTTGATAGCCATATTGATACTCATTTTTTCAAAAAATATTTTCAGATCAATAAATTTGTTACTTTATCTCATTCCTAAGTGTGTACATGTACACAAACTATTATCCAGTATACTTACCTGTTTTGGGGACAGATTTTGATTCCCAAATCTATACCTTGAAAAAACCTAGGAGACAAATTTATTTGGTTTTTTTGATTGTTGTTTTGTTTTTGTTTTTGCTTTTTGGAGGGGGAAAGGCTGGGCAGTTAGGGTTAAGTGACTTGTCTTGAACTAGCCAAGTTCACACGGCTAGTTTTTCTGTTAAGTGTCTGAGGCCGAATTTGAACTCAGGTCCTCCTGACTCCAGGGTCGGTGCTCTATTCACTGAGACACCTAGCCACCCCAGAGGCAAATTTGTTTGAAATAAAATGTGTCCTTGGTGTATTTCAGGTGTACCAACAGTACCATTATTGCCACCAAAAGTTAACCAGTCCATCAGTTCAGTGCCACCAGTTAACCCAACAGCTACGTTACCAGGTAATTTTAAAAGCACAGTATTCTTTGGGAAGCAACATTTTTTATATAGAACAATAGTAACATTTTATAACATGTGGGGTATTTTATTTTTTCATCTCTTTTAATCTCACTTTATCCTTAAGTCTTGAGGTAGAAACAGAACAGTTATCAGCCCTGTTTTACAGCTGAGATTAATAGGTGTAAAAAGGTTAGAGCACATAGCTAGTTGGCAAATTAAGGATTGGAACCTGGGTCGCCTGATCCCTTAACCTCATATTCTTTCCATTAGACCATTCAGTGTGAGCCAGTAAAGAAAAGGATAAAGAACATTAGCTACAATAAGAATGGTAATTCTTTTTCTTTTTTTCATGAATTTAAGCAGATTTTTACCAAAAAACAAAACAAGCAAACCTAATGAGCATCGAACTTATTTATGGCACTCCAGATTATCTATTAATTTAAATAATATGGAGTGTATATCCATTCCAAAATCAGTATGCATTTATATTTTTCACATAGTTGTAATCAGTGTATACATATTAGTTCTGTTTCAGATCCATGGTAATACTTGTTACAGATTTTAATTCTCAATGTTCTAATCCTTTAAAATATCATATAATGTCACCACCTACCAAGAGTCCATATTCTTGTTATTTTTATCTTGCTAATCTGCTATAATTTGCTTAAGCACTTCCCACCCCTATTGTTGGACTTTGAGTTCTTCCTCATTTCTCATTATTACAGAGCCCAGTCACGTGCTCTGCTGGTGATGAGCCTCTCTGTATACAGCCAGGCTAATTAGTCCTCAGGAAACAGAAATATCTATCACAGGGATCTTACTTAGTGCATTCAGTATGGTAGATTCTGTCAGAGCTTTTTGCATTGTTTTGACAGCAACTTTCAAGAACGCAGGGTCACTAATTGTGACTTCAGAGAACTGACAGGGAAATAATGCTTTCCCCCTTCTAGTCAGATAGCTAGTAGAATATAAATGTAGGGAGGCATACATGATCAAACATGGCCGCTGTAGGTTAGAATTTGTGGGTTTTGTTTTGTTTTTCGCTTAACTTTAATATTTTATTACAAGGGAGTGTTCTCATTTTGTATAGGGAGACAGAATCATTGGGAATTAGCGATGGTTTTTTTTAAGACATTTGTACAGCTTTTAAAAATCTAGAATCACTCCCAAAAAACATAGTGAGGCATCATCTTTGATGCACTTCTGGTAAACTTGTAATAAATTCCTGGTCTGTTTTATTGTGATGTGTAGCTTGTTACAGGTAACATAATTTGCTTTTTTTGCATGGGGTGTTCTTCCTTCAGGTCTGGTGCCTTTGCCAGCAGGATTGCCCAACCTAGCAAATCTTTCCAATCTCAACCTCCCTGCACCACAGTTAATTCCAGGAGCTGGATTACCAGAAGTTATGCACCCTGGTATGTACTGAATCTGTATTGAATTGTTTTAGAAACATGTTTCCACCAAAAAATTTCTTGAGCCAAAGAAGAGTCAAGATCCTCCATCTTAGTTTTTCCTTGAAAACAAATCATTTCAACCTATTTCAGCTATGTTAGAACAGGTTTTCAAATTTAACTATTGAGCAGCTTTCCTCTAACATCAGTGCTTGAGGGACCCTTTCCTCCCACCCTTCCCCAACCCAAACACAGGAGAGAAAGAAGAGAGCATAGGAAAAATGCCCTCCAGGGTACTTTCTTGATCTTCAAGCAAAAGTATCTCACCTTTTTTCTTTTATGCTTCTCCCACCTCATAAGTGGCTATTTTAGACACAAGAAATAGGGGTATGATGTTTATGCCAGTGAATTACAATAAGAGGCTCCTGGCTAGTCTAGTAGAAGTTAATTAACTACCTACAGGAACTTTTTCTGCCAGCAAATGAATAATGGTTTCTTTTTAAAGTATGGTCTAGATTCCAGCATTTAAGCTTACTTCAGATGTGGATAATTGAGAGTAGTAGGTATAATATATGATCTACTTTCTTGTGCTTTTTAATTTCAAAATTATGTGTTTTTAATTTAACATAAATATCCTTAAATTTAACTTCTGCTTATGGGATGATTCAGGAGAATTTACATGATATTAAATAAAGTCATTTTGTGCTTTTTAAAGGTCAGTAAACTTAAGTGGTAGATTTGAGACTAAGTCTGTTTTCTCGTATGGATTTCAGTCCTACTAGCCAGTAGTTTATCTCCTGGTAAATAAAAGCCATTTCTTAATTTGTCAGGGGTTCTGAAATAAAATAAAATTTGTGTATATTTTGAATGATTTATTATAATAAATTTACTTATTAAATTCTGTTTAGAAATTACTTGTATTATACCTACAGCCTAACTTATTACAAGTTTGTAAAAATTTAGTCTCTGATCTGGATCTCAATTTCCTTATCTTTAGAATAGAGAAAAGGAAGTAGGTAGATTAAGGTCTTTGCCTCTTAAAAAAAAAAATTATTTATTTACTTTTAGTTTACAACATTCAATTCTACAATCCCTTGAGTTTCAAATTTTCTTCTCCTCCCCTTTTCCCCCCTCCATGGCAGCATGCAATCAAATATAGGATCTACAAATACCTTCACATTAAACATTAGTCAGGTTGTAAAGAAGGATTATAACCAATGGAGTGAACAATGAGAAAGAGGAAACAAAACAAAACAAAAATATAGAACAGGTAGTTTGCTACAGTCTGCATTCAGACTCTGCAGTTCTTTCTCTGCATGTGGATATCTCTTTCCATCATGAGTTTTTTGGAGGTGTCTTATAATTGCTGAGAGGAGCCCAGTCTATCAAAGTTAGTCATCACACTTACGTTGTGCCTGTAATTGTGTACAAATTTCTCCTGGTTCTGCTCTTCTCACTCAACATCAGTTTATATGAGTCTCTCCAGGTTATTATGAAGTCCATCTGCTCCTCATTTTTTATAGCACAGTAGTATTCCATTCCATTCATATACCACAACTTGTTTAGCCAATCCCCAATTGATGGGCATCCCCTTCATTTCCAATTCTTTGCCACCACAAAAAGAGCTGCTATAAATTTTGTGCATACAGGTCCTTTTCCCGCTTCTATGATCTCTTTGGGATACAACCCTAGAAGTGGTATTGCTGGGTCAAAGGGTTTGCACTTTATTTATAGCCCTTTGGGCATAGTTCCACATTCCTCTCCAAAAATGGTTTAATCAGTTCACAATTCCACCAACAGTGCATTAATGTTCCAATTTTTCCACATCCTCTCCAGCATTGATCATTTTCCTGTTTTTTCATCTTAGCCAATCTGACTGGTGAGATGTGGTATCTCAGAGTTGTTTTGATTTGCATTTCTCTTATCAATAGTGATTTAGAGAATTTTTTCATATGCTTATAGATATCTTTAATTTTTTCATCTGAAAACTGCCTGTTCATGTCCTTTGATCATTTATCAATTGGGGAATGACTTGTATTCTTATAGATTTGACTCAATTATCTGTATATTTTAGAAATGAGGCCTTTATCAGAGACACACGGGTTGTAAAAATTATTTTCCAATTTTTCACTTCCCTCTTAATCTTGGTTACATTGGCTTTATTTGTACAGAAACTTTTTAATTTAATGTAATAGAAATTATACATTTTGCATTTATAATGTTCTCTAACTCTTGTTTGGTCATAAAATCTTCCCTTCTCCACAAATCTGACAGGTAAATTATTCCTTGCTCTCAGAGATTGCTTACAGTATCAACCTTTATACCTAGATCGTGCACTCATTTTGATTTGATTTTAGTATATGGTGTAAGATATTGGTCTATGCCCAGTTTTTGCCATACTATATTCCAGTTTTCCCAGCAGTTTTTCTCAAATAGTGAGTTCTTATCCCCAAAACTGGGGTCTTTGGGTTTATCAAACAGTAGATTACTGTAGTCATTGACTGCTGTGTCTCGTGTACCTAATCTGTTACACTGATTCACTATTCTGTTCCTCAGTCAGTACCAAGGAGTTTTTTTTTAATGTTATGTTTATTTTTAGTTTACATCATTCATTTCCACAAGATTTTGAGTTACAAAATTTCTTCCTCCTACCCACCACCCCAAAACAGCGATCCCACTGAATACCACCTCCCCCAATCTGCTTTCTCCTATATCCTCCCCCATCCCACCTCCGACTTTGCAGTAGGGCAAGATGGGTCTCTATGCCCCAGTGCCTGTATATCTTATTTCCCAGTTGCATGTAAAAAAATAATAATAATATGTATATTTTTATAAACATTTTAATTTTAAAACTTTGAATTCCAGATTCTTTCCTTTCATCCGTCGTCACCCACCCTTACTGGGAAGATAAGCAGTTCAATATAGGTTGTACATGTGAAGCTATGCAAAACATTTCCATAGTGGATATATTGTGAAAGACTGACTATATTTCCCTCTATCCTATCCCACCCCCAACTTGTTCTATTCTCTAGTTAGATCCTGTCCCTTTTTCAAAAGTGGGTACTTCCAACTTCCCTTCCCCAACCTGCCCTCCCCTTCCCTCCATCATCCCCCTCTCATTCCCTCCCCCCTTGCTCTCCTGTGATACCCTATTTAGTGTGTATGTCATTCCCTCTCTAAGCCAAATTCAGTGAGAGTAAGGTTGACTCATTCGCTTTTGCCTTCCTGTTCTTCCCCTCCATTGTAACAGATTTCCCCTGCCTCTTCTATATGAGATGATTTACCCCATTCTGTCTCTCCCCATCTCCTCTTATATTCCTCTCTCACCTCTCAATTTCACCTTTTAGGTATCATCCCTTCCTATTCAATTGGTCCTGTGCCCTCTTTCTATGTATACCTGTATACACATGTATTCATTTGTATATGTACACACTCATGTATGTATTCATACGACCATATACCCTCATATATATATATATATATATATACACACATACACATATACATATACACACACACATTTATATTCCCTTCAACTATTCTCATACTGAGAAAAGTTTCGTCAGTTACAATTATCATTTTTCCATGTAGGAATATAAATAGTTCAACTTTGATAAGTTCCTTATGATTTCTTTTCCCTGTTTACCTTCTCATGCTTTTCCTGCTGCTTATATCCGAATGTCAAATTTTCTATTCAACTCTGGTTTTTTCATCAAGAATGCTTGAAAGTCCTCTATTCTATTGAATGACTATATTTTCACCTGAAAGATGATACTCAGTTTTGCTGGGTAGATGATTCTTGGTTTTAATCCCAGCTTCTTTGACCTCCAGAATATCATATTCCAAGCCCTTCGATCCCACAATGTAGAAGGTGCCAGATCTGTGTTAATCCTGATTGTGTTTCCACAACATTCAAATTGTTTCTTCCTGGCTGCTTGTAATATTTTCTCCTTGATCTGGGAACTCCAGAACCTGGCTATAATATTCCCAGAAGTTTTCTTTTTGGGATCTTTTTCAGGAGGTGATCATTGGATTCTTTTAACCTCTATTTTGCCCTCTGGTTCTAAAACATCAGGGCAATTTTCCTTTAAAATTTCTTGATGATTTCTAGGTTCTTTTTTTGATCATGGCTTTCAGGTAGTCCAATAATTTTAAATTATCTCTCCTGGATCTATTTTCCAGGTCAGTGGTTTTTCCAGTGAGATATTTCATGTCGCCTTCCATTCTTTCATTTGTTTGGATCTGTTTAACAGCATCTTGATTTCTCATAATGTCATTAGCTTCCATTTGCTCCATTTTAATTCTGAAGGAATGATTCTCTTTGGTGAACTTTTGAGATTCTTTTTCCATCTGGCAAATTTGGCTTTTTAAGGCATTCTTCTTCTCACTGGCTTTTTGAGCCTCTTTTGCCATTTGAGTTAGTCTATTTTTTAAGGTGTTATTTTCTTCAGTCAGGTTGGTGACTCTCTTTTCATGATTTTCTTGCATCATTCTCATTTCTCTTCCCAATTTTTCTTCCACTTCTCTCATTTGGTTTTCAGAATCCTTCTTAAGCTCCTCTATGGCCTGTAACTAGTTCATATTTTTCTTGGAAGCTTTTGGTGTAGGAGTTCTGACTTTGCTGTCTTCCTCCTGTTTCATGCTTTGATCCTTTTTGTCCCCAAAATAGGAGTCTAAAGTCAGATTGCTGAGCTTGCTTTGCTTCCTCATGTTGTCATTCAGTTACTTGACTTTTAAACTTTTGCCACAGTAGAACTCTGCTACCAGAAACAGGAGCTTTGTCCCAAATCACTTGGGTTTTCTCAGCTGCCGGAGCTATTAGTTACCTGTCCTCTCTGAAGCCTCCACACACTCTGGCTCACTGGTCACACACCCCAGGACCTCCAACCTAGAGAGCAATTCAGATCCAAGCAGGTTAAAGCAAGAGCAATTACCCCTCGGACTGGTGGCTTGGTCCCCCTACAATCTGCAGGCCAGGAGCTCTGAAGCAGCCATATGGTGGCGGCCACTGCACCTCAGCCGCTTCTCCCTCCAGGGGCAGAGGCCAGACTGGACTCCCTGTTCCCAAAGTCCACTGACCTCTCACTTTGTCTTTGGCATTTATGGGTTGATAATTCTGGAAACCGCCACAGTTGCTGGTGATCTACTCTCTGGATGTCCCTCTAGCCGCGGCTGGTTGGAGTGCCCTGAGGCTAATAAACCTTGGGCTCATGTGGGGCTGGGCTCGGCTCCCAGAGTTCTGCATTGGCCCCTTCCTGCCGGCCTGTCGGGCTGTCTTCAGCAGGAGATTAGTTTCTCTGTGTCACTTTGTGGGTTTTGTAGCTCTGAAGTTTGTTTATAGAGTCATTTTTTATATGTATTGGAGGAGGTGGAAGCAGGAGCTGCGCAGAAGTCCTGTTTCTACCCCACCATCTTGGCTCCGCCCCCAGTACCAAGTAGTTTTGATTACTGCTGCTTTATAATACAGATTAAAATCTGGTATGGCTGGCTGGGCCACCTTCCCTAGCGTTTCTTTTAATTAATTCCCTTGATATTCTGGACCTTTTGTTTTTCCAAATGAATTTTGTTACTATTTTTTTCTAGCTCTATAAAATAATTTTTTGGTAGATTGATTGGTATGGCACTAAATATGTAATTTAATTTAGGTAAAATTGTCGTTTTTATTATATTAGCTCAACCTAGCCATGAGCAGCGGGTGTTTTTCCAGTTAGTTAGATCTAACTTTATTTGTGTGAAAAGTATTTTGTAATTGTGTTCATATAGGAACTGGGTTTGTTTTGGCAGGTAGATTCCCAAATATTTTATATTGTCTACAGTAACTTTAAATGGAATTTCTCTTTCTTTCTCTTTTTGTTGATTTTCATTAGAAATATATAGAAATGCTAAGGATTTATGTGGGTTTATTTTATCCTGCAACTTTGCCAAATTTATTTCTCAAGTAGTTTTTTACTTGATTCTCTAAGTATATCATCATATCATCCACAAAGAGTGATAGCTTAGTCTCTTCTTTGCCTACTTTGATCTCTTCACTTTCTTTTTCTTCTCTTATTCCTACTGCTAACATTTCTAGTACCAATTTGATAGTGGACAACCTTATTTCACCCCGATCTTATTGGAAATGCTTCTAGCTTATCCCCGTTACCTATACTTGCTGATAGTTTTAGATAGATCCTACTTAATATTTTAAGGAAAACTTCATTTATTCCTGTACTGTCTATTGTTTTTAATAGGCATGGATGTCGTATTTTGTCAAAAGCCTTTCAAATGGTTTCTGCTAGTTTTGTTGTTGATGTGATCAGTTATACTGGTATTTTTCCTAATATTGAACCATCCTTGCATTTCTGGAATAAATCTTACCTGATCAAAGTGTATTATTCTTGTGATAAGTTACTGTAGTCTTTTTGCTAGTATTTTATTTAAAATTTTCACATCTATATTCATGAGGGAAATTGATCTATAATTTCCTTCGTTTTGTTTCTTCCCAATTTAGGTATCAGTACCATATTTGGGTCATAAAAAGTATTTGGTAGGACTCCTCCAATTTTCCCAAATAATTTGTAAAATATTGGAATCGGTTGTTCTTTAAATGTTTGATAGAATTCACTAGTAAATCCATCCCCCCTGGAGATTTTTTTCTAGGGAGTTCATTGATGGCTTGTTCAATTTTTTTTCTGAGATGCCGTTATTTAAGTAATTTACTTCCCCTTCACATGATCTAAGCAACTTATATTTTTGTTAAATATTCATCCATTTCACTAAGATTGTCAAATTTATGTGCATACAATTGGGCAAAATTATTCCTAATTGTGATTGCCTGTTTCCTGGCTTTTAAAGTGGATTTCAGCTTCTGGGGTACAGAGGGCTCTGACCCATGCTTCTCAAGCTGGGAGCTAGGGACCTGGTTGTTGACTTTGTGTACAGTAGCCTCTGGGTGTCTAGACTGAGGCCAAGGCCAGGACTCTCAGTATTTCCCCAGGGTTACCCTGAGGCTCACAGAGTAAGGTGTGGGTGAAGGATGGTCTGGCCACTACAGGTTTTTGCCTCTGTGCCCCTGGGCTAGAACATGGACTGGTTCAGTAGCTGGCAGCCTCCCATGCTGGTATCTGCAGATTTCTTTGATTGTCCTAAGGTACATCTGGGCTTCTGGTGTTAAAGCTTGCTGACTCTACCCCCCTGAGCTTCAGGCTCAGTACAGCTTCAGTCACACATTTCCTCTAGGACTCCCAAGCCTGCTGCTGCTTCCACTGTTTCAGGCTTTTACATTGGGGCAATAATCTCTGGGTTTTCTGGGTCAGGGAGGGGAATTAGAGCAGCTAGGGTGTACTTCACATCTTGGCTCTTGAAAGTTCAAGTAGGTGATTTTTTTAAACATTCAGACTGTGGGCTGATAACACCAGGAGAAGCTGCTGTCGCTGCCTCGGTCCCTTGCACTTTCTCGTACCCAGCTCTGACTGATCCTCTGTCCCACGGTGAGAGATCTTTGAAACTAGGGCTCGCTCTCGCTCTACTGTGGTCTGATCTCAGGTCTGCACTGGTGCAGGCTGTGCTCTCTGTGCTATGTGCGCACTTTCCTGGACTGGGAATCTTCCATACTCCATCTCCCAACAGATTCTGTCACTCTAAAATCTGTTCAGATTTCACTTTTTGAGAGGTTACTGGTGGTATTCATGGAGGAGTTCAGATGAGTTCCTGCTTTCACTCCGCCATCTTGGCTCCGCCCTCAGTTAAAGTCTTCTCCAACTCCAAGGCCTACATTCCTATGATGCTTCTGTTTATTTGGAATGAAAATTTTGATAGAATTGCAGTTCTTAGCTTAAGGACATAAATATTGAAAATGTTCACCATCAGCAGCAGCATTGCATTTTTGAGAACCATGTGCTCTAACCCATTCAGATGGGTACATTTCTTTACTTCTTCATCCTACTTATTGTCTATCTCAGGGAGTAACCAAATTACCTGAATTTCAAACTTATCATGTAATTTTGGTTATATACTGATAAAATTTTTAAAAATTATGACTACCATTTTTATACTTCTGTTATAATGACTTTAATTTTTATAATAACAATTATAACTTTAAAATCTGGTTATGTTGCTTAAATGTGTTTCTGACATTTTGAATTTTTAGCCATATTCTAATTAGTGTTGTTATATGACCAAATCAATGCTACTCAGTGTCTTCCACACAGAACCCTGACAAATGGAAAATGGCTCCCATAGACCGGAAAGTAAATTCTTGGCTCAGGGAGACTGAAATCCATACCAGCCACAAGAGAAAATGGAACTTTTCATTGCCAGGATGATAAAGAGGCACTCTTCCTCTCAAATCTGCCACTGAAGTTATCGAGGTTTAAAAACAGCCTAAGAAGGGGCGGCTAGGTGGCACAGTGAATAGAGCATCGACCCTGCAGTCGAGGACCTGAGTTCAAATCCAGCCTCAGACACTTAACACAAGAAATAGCCGTGAGACCTTGGGCAAGTCACTTAACCCCAATTGCCCTCCAAAGAGCAAAAAAAAAAAAAAAAAGATTAAAAAAAAACAGCCTAAGACTTCACTGAGTATCAGGTAGAAAAGACCATCCTAAGGCCAGTGGGGTTGAGGTCACAGGGTCAGACCAACACATAATTAGGAGGGTTTTTTGGCCACAGTGGCTCACAGAGACTATCTACCAAGAGGCAGAAGTTTTGTGATCTTCGTTGATGAAAGCAGAACCCACCTCTGTGATATCATGGATCTTTGTAATATTTAAATATTTACTACTGGGGCATAATGTGGTAGCTTCTGTGATCTCAAGGCTCTAGGGTGACCTCTCCCATAAGTGAACATAACCTACCTCTCAGCCTCAGCTGGGTGTTAACTTAAATACCTATGTTTGATTACTGTGTTTGAATAGCTGGCTATGGTTTGAGTTTTTTATGTCCTTCCTATCCTATTAGCGAGGCCCACTTCCATCCAGCAGGCAATGGGGAAAAGTCTTTGGCTTATTAGAAGATGTGTTGCTAGGCATCATCACCATCCATGATATTTAGCTAAAGACATGCAAATTTAAAAATCTGTTTGAAATGCTGCTTGTTTTGTAATGTCGAGAAATCCAAAATAATTGTGCTTTGTAATTGATTCTGTATTGTGATGATTTCATATTATAATTGATTCTGTATCTACTTAAATCCCCATTCTATGTCCTTCAGTTGCACTCAGGAATTTAGCTTTCCCTCTTAGTTATGTCTCATACCATTAGCTCTTAGGATACTTCCAGGACATCTTTGTGTTATAGTTAAGTTAACTAAGTACCACCCCCAAAAGATACTATCTCTGGCCTTGCCTGTGTTTTGTGTAATTAGGGGAGATTTTTTATATCTGCCACAGGGACAGCAAGACCCCATCCCCTAGCAAAGATGGGTCTCATAAAACAATTAGCATTCTTTAATTTTCAGAGAGGGGTGGTGATTAGCTACATGTGAGCTGCATGAAAGCTGCCTTTCTTACTATAGCCAATCTCATTGTTCCTGTCCCCACCTCATTACCTTTTCTGCACATCTAGCAATACCCCTTGTTTGTTGTGTGTCAGTAAAGAAGGTACCCTCCTTCTCATTGGGGTCTCTGTCTTTACTGAGGTTGCCAGTCTGCCCCACTTTGTTAACAGTTATACATGTCGTTATTAATAAACTGATCTTGCTTGGAGTCTTGTACCTCAGTACCTTTATTAAATTTATTTAAGACTTTACCATAAGCTATCCATGGGTTTGTTTTTGTTTTTTCATTCCAGGTTTGCCACCTCTTCCTTCCTTACCTCCCTTAAACCTGTCTGGAATAACACCGCTGTCCATGCCATCAGAATTTCTCCCCTCCTTTCCTTTGGTCCCAGAGGTTTCTTCTACGACACCTGAGCTACTGTCCTCCCTTCCTCCAGTCGGGAGCCTACCTTCTGATCCAGCTTCTACTACAAGAGCAGAACAGACCTCTCCACTTCCCTCAGATGTTCCTCCCCCCACTTCAAAGGCTGTAACTACTGTTGAAGACACAGCAAACGAACCCATCACAACCAGTGAAAAGCCAGTTTCTACCATAACAGATACAAGTGCTTCAGTGTCACCTTAACTTGAAACCATTCCTTGGGATTGGCTTGGTATATTTATTTAGCCACAGGAGCGTATTTGGAAATGCAAACTATCATTAATTTCATACTAGTTTGTACTGTATCTGTAGGAGTCCTGTAAATAATTCTAAGGGTAAAGATAAACAGGAAAATAGAAGCTTTCTATACTGCAAAGTTGGGGTGGGGGGACAAGGGACACCAGAAAGTGCTTGTATTTTAAGGGTAGCACAGGCTCCCACTGCCACCCTTGGAGAGGCTAGGACTGGAGCCTGCTGGGCCTTCTGCCAGCTCCTTCTGTAAGAAAATGGAACCTTTTATGCCTAACCTTTACCTGCAGTGTTTCTTGTACTTTGTAAACAGTTTGCAGGAATGCAGACCATCTCACATACAGAAAAAAAAAGAGGTTCTACTTTTGATCTTTGTGAGTCACATCTATTTTAACATTTGCAAAAGATCTTCCAACTAAAGATGTTTATTAAAGTTACAGAACGTGCACTGTTAATTGAGCATATTTTTATTCAGCCTATACACAGATCTTTGTTTTGAGCTCGTAAAATTACTCCACATTTTGTAACTGCAGCTGTGTTGCCTGATGAGTCCGCTGTAAAATGGCATTTGAAAGGAGATGTTGCATAGTTTTAAACCAGAAGGTGGCACTTTGTGGCTACTTGTAAAATAAGAGCTATACTTGGAAAACATAGATACAGCAGCAATAAATCACTGTCATTTTACTTTTCTTCCAGTGTGTTACATTGCAATGCCAGTCATTGCTATATGTGTCTTTGAAGGTCTCACATATTACTGAGATTTTTGCCTGTTCTTTGAGGGTTATACAGTATGGCTAGTTCTTGGTTATACAGGGGTTGGGTTCTTGAAAAATGTAAACTGTTTAATAGGCATTGATAAAAGACAGTTCAGTGATGATTGGCCTGGTAATCTTGTGCTGAAGAAACAAATCCCCATTTCTCTTGCTGTGTGGTATACTGTGCTAAATGACTTCGATAAATCTCAGAGCAGGGCCTTTGCAGCCAAAAAGCTTAGAAGAATTTCTTCTACCCATGGCAGCTTATGGGGTTGAGGCATACTTCTAGCACTTGTCACTTGTTAGGACATTTCATTTTCTTGCATTGGGTGGTTTATACAAGGTTTCAACCTTGGCTTACAGTTGCTTCTTCCACTTTCATGTAAAATTATTTCCTTCAGGCCAGTAGGCCTCTGTTTGGATGATACATTAAAACAAGGGCCTAAGAGGAAATAAAAGTCTCCTATACATTTGGAAGTTATGCTTTTTTACTGGTTCATCACAAGGGGAAAAATATTGGGCTCCCCTTTACTATAGGTCTTTATGTAAAGGCCATTAATTGGATAATATGGCTAGCCCTTGCATCTCTGAGAATCTGTGATTCCATATGAAAGTTGTTAGTACTTTCTAAAATAATCTGTTCATCCGTCCAAGCAAACCTGATATGTGAAATTTTGGTGTAAGAAATAGACACATTTATGGGATGCCCCCTTTCACCAGTTCACCATAGAATTCCTTTGAATAGCCATTTCTTCTACTTCTGTCAAATGCTATGAATGCAGTTAATCTGAAGTTTAGTGTTTTACTTATAAAGTGGGAGTGAGGCAGCAGACCCACTGGGCCATGGAGGTATCCATCAGAAGCAGTTTAGCTTTTGGTATTGCCATCATCATTCCAGCAGCCCACAGAAACTGATGACCAGAAGGAAGGTGCGCATTGTGACCTTGACCTTGTGGCTTTACAGGAATTCTCATTTTCTTGTAGTCTTTTCTTAATGTATATTTAGCTTTTAACCATGCACTCATCCCTTACTAATTCAAATGGTTGTTAATCAGCCAATAAGATGATTATCAACTGTTTCATGTAAAACACCAAACTGCTACCAAGGCAAAAAAATAATGGAACAAGTACCTGATCTCAAGAAGTTTATAATCTACTAAGCAGCTTTGCCATTGTATCCGAAGAACTCCAAAGACCAAGAAGTAGTAATGTTGTCACTGTTTTCTGCATGTGGAATGCTAAATTAGAATTCAGGAATAGACTTGCTTCCCATTGATTCATCGTTTCAGTACACAGGAGGCAATAGATATTTAAGTGTCTATTATGCGTAAGGCCATATGGCAGGATGGGAGAGATCCCTGCCCTCAAGGAGGTGGCAGTTCAGTTGGAGAGAAGTTGATGGGATTTAGAATTAGAAGGAACTTTTGAGATATTCTTGTCCAGCCCTCTTTTTGTTCAGGTGAGGACAATATGTCTAAAAAGGTAAAGTGACCTAACCCACACTCAACAGACAGAATTCAAATCTAGTCCAGCTCCCATGTTATCTTCCACTTTGAAACATTGACAATACAAGGCAATGTGTTATTCAGTTGGTTTTAGGAATGTCTGACTCTTTGTAACCCCATTTAGGGTTTTCTTGCCATTTCCTTCTCCAGCACATTTTACAGATGTAGAAACAGAGGCAGGCAGGATTAAGTGACTTGCTCAGGGTTATACAGCTTATAAATATCTGAGGCCAGATTTGAATATAAGAAAAGCGGTCTTCCTGACTTCAGGCCCAGTGTTCTAACCATGGCGCCACCTCGCTGCCCCAGGAAGGCAGCGTGTGCTAAGTCCCGGGACTCCTTGTGTTGGGAAGCTTCAGGAGTTTTCCACTCTGCAAATTCTGCAGAGTAGGAAAAGAGGAGGTATAGGGGGAAACAGCCATTCACTTTATTTCCCTGCTAGTTAGTGTCATGGGAAATAAACTTAAATTCATGCATCGGCTTGAGATGTCTGGCTTCCTTAGGGCAAGCTGCATGTGCCTTCTTGGAAAGGGGAGGATCCCTAGACTCTAGCTTTCTTATTTGACTGACCCAATGCTCACCTTTCTTTTTGATTAAACCTGCCTTGCTCAAAACTAGCAGGTAGGCTCTTTTCCTTCTGAGGGGGTGATTAAATTACCCTGATTCTCAACTTGGGGATTTAATAAGGCAATTACGCAACTAATGGTCTTAGTGAACATTTGTATATTTATTTTTTCAACTTCAATATCCCAGACTTAGACCTCAGCAGAAGCCCCAGGAGGTTATAGATTCCAATCGACCGAGTACCAATTAATGGAACTATCCTGCTCCAAAGGAAGTCATTAGGACTGCCCCAGGCATTGGGCTCTAGAAACTGTCTTGTCAAAATATTACACAAGTAATGGTGTGAGATTAAATAAAATGCCCAGGCTAGAGTCCCATTTTTTGCCTTAGACCTAGCAAACTAAACAGTGTGCCTACCCCTCCTTGCTTTATTAGTCTCTTTTATTTAGGATGTTTGATTTAACAGTTTTAATTCTTCCTTCTATAGTCAATTATCCTACCACTGGGAACAATAGGTAAGTAAAAATGTAAATTAGAATTCTGTACAACCTGTCATTTTCTTCATAGGCTACTGCTTCTGCTCTGACATTGTCTCTGTGCCACAAATGCCCCATTATCAAGCTTCTCACAGCTGGCACGCTGCTTGGGAGAGCTCCCATTCTGGGCAGAATAAAGAAAGACTTCAGCAGTTGAAGACTTCATTTCCCAAGTGCCTGGCCAGATACTTCGCACATTGATTAAGCTACTTACAGAGGCATTTCAAATCAGGGACCAACAAGGACCATTTTGAAAAGCAGGGCAACCTCCAAGTTCAGTTCTAGGACAACTGTTTAGGAAGACATGGGGTCTTGGGTGAAGGACCCTCAGAAGTTAACTGATCCAACCCTTTCATTTTGCAGATGAGAACAGAGGCCCAGTGCAGGGATGTAGTAACATCTGGTAGTGAACAACGGAGCAGAGATTTGAACCAAGGTCTTCTGACCCAAAATCAAAGGCTCTGTTATCTGGTTATTTGAACACAGTACCAATTAAAAATTCAGTATGATTTTCTTCTGCCACCCCTGCCTTGCCTGGCACAGAGAAATATTTCACTTCCAGGTTTGTCTCCTGACTTACTGGGGGGACAAGGAGGGGAAGGGAAAGAAAAAATCAAGACTGCTATCACTGCCCTGGTCAGATGGGGTCTGATTATCTGCATTTGTGTCTCTCTGTCCGCTAGATGGTGCTGAACAGTGTCTTTTCCAATGTGAATGTCAGCTACCAGCCCCCAGTCACCGTGGCCAGTTCCTTTCCTCCCAAGCCCTCTTGTTGCATTTATAATTGCTCTTGCTAATGGATGAGGTGACAGTGAGCAGCAGAGAGGAGGCCAAGCCCCAGTGGCAGGTCCAGGAGCAACCCCAGGCTTTTATTTCTGCCAAAGATAGGAGCTGACACACACCTTAACTCATTCTGTATTCATCTCCAGCATGGCCAAAAGGTGGCTGCCATACATTTCTCTGGCTTCCCAGAAAAGGTCTTTCACATTCACTTGGCTGACCAAGGTTCCCTACACTAGGAGCAGGCAGGAGGACCTCTAGAGAATTGGTGGGAGGGGATGGGGCTGACAGTGAAAAAGAAGTGTCCAGAAAATGCCAATGTATATGTGTTGCTACCTAGGGCCATGACCACCTGGGGACATCCTGTGACTGCCTCACTCAGCCCTTCTCACCCAAATAGAAGTCATTCTACCTACCCTCTATACACAGTCACATTTTTATGTGCCCTGTAACTTTCTGGGGTTCCAGGTTTGTAATTCTATAAAAATAATATAACTATAACAAATATAATTACTGAGAAAGTACAAGGTGCTTGCCCCACAAACCACCCAGTGAGGAAGGTAGGGCAAGTCTTAATCCCCACCCTCACCCCACTTTGAAAACGAAGAAACAGCCCTAGGAAAGTGATTTCCTCAAGTGGCAAAGCCAGGGCTTCTAAGTGAATTCAGTCTTTTTTCTAATACACCAGAAGAACCATAATAATGTTGTCTTCAAATAATTGAGATAGCCCCGGAGGACAGAACTTGAAGCACAGAGTGGAAGGTCCTGAGAGAGATTTAAGCTCGGGATAAGGGGAAGTTTCCCAACAGTAACGGTGATCTGAAAGGTGCAGCAGCTACCTTAAGGAGCCAGAGAATTGCATCTTAGAGGAGATCCTCAAGAGCCCAGATGATGTGATGTCCGCAGTGTCACAGAACAGGCGCTTTTCAAGGCCAGGCTGGACAGGAAGACCTCTGAGTGCCATCCCAATGCTGAGACTTAGCGATCAGAACAAACTTCCTGCTCTACGTAACAGCCTCTTCAGAACAAGGGCAGTGCAGAAGGACCCTCTGGAGAGAAGCTGCTGGGGACCCCGGGAGATTCTCATCTGGCCTCAAACCCCCTCCTCAGAAGAAACTATCATGGCCAGCTTAGCCATTCTTGGTGAGAATGGGGGTAGGCAAAATCTTAATGGCTTCAGAGGAGCTCAACAATGCCCCAACCCTTTGGGTATTGTGCCCCCGCAGTGCCCCTGGGACCAGAGCAGAGCTGGGCTGTACATGTACCCACAGGAGATAGAAATTCCCCCATCCCATCACCCAAGAACCTGAACACTCCCTCTCCAATATCTGATGCTGATGTGAAAATAATCCACATTTACATGGGGTTTTACAAAGCACTTACCTCTTGACAACCCTGTGAAACAGGTAGTGTGAATAATATTTTCTCCATTTTAAAGACAAGGAGACATTTAACGCTTACAGAAAGCGTGAAAACAGGCAGTCCAGTAAAAACCAAAACTCCATCAAAGCTAAAATTGTTTACAGTAAAGGTGTCGAACACACTGCCCTATAAGGCCTACAAGTGAGACCTGGACCAGATTAAAATGGAATTGGGAAATAAATACCAACAAATCAAATAAAAATACAATAAGGCGTAGATAATGTTTTATAAATGACATACAATAAAACACAGTTGGGTGGTTTTCTAAGTCACCAGGCGCCTGCAGGGATCTTTATGCACAGGTTCGTGGCCCCTGTTTCTTTTTGGCTCTGACATCACTGGTTTACAGCAACATAGGCCCGAGTTGCCCCTCAGAGGATGCACCAAACCTTAAGTGCTCTCTGCATATATTTGCTTTGAACACACCCATTTCTCCTATGTCCCTAACGTGTCCTTTTTGTGTCCATTTCCTGCTGCTGATGTGTCTGTGTGGCAGTGTGCCCCGGCTCATAGGGCAAATGTTCTATTGCTGGTTTTCATACTATCCCATTCCATTTAATGCCTTTGCTTTGGATTCTGTCCTCGGACTAGAGAAAAAGTAAATACATTGGTAGGGGCTTGTGAGCTTCAGTATAGGGTGCATATGGACGCACGGGTTCCCCTGCACATGAGATAGCTATTCTGGAGACCCTGCATGTAAAGCGGATGGAGGCCTTGTCTCAGGGCTATCAAAGCAAACTAAAAATTAAGTAGTTTGGCTTTCTCTCTGCCGTCCGTTGGCAGTTATCCCAGTCAAAGCAAATAAAGTGCTAGGCTATTAAATAAACATATGTATACTACTCAGATCAAATTAGAAGTCAGAGGGCAGTAATTCACATTTCATGGGGTAAATGTGGACCATAGCAGGATGTGAGCAGAACGAATGCCAGTGCTTGGTAGATATAAGGGAACTACAAAGGGTTAAGTCACGGCGCCATGTCTCTGTTGACATAGCCAATTAACTCATCTGAGGAAGGGAGGAAGAAATTCTTTAAACCAGACCTGCACATACAGCCTGTGGGCCCCTTGCGGCCCCATCAAAGGTATTCCACAAAAAATGTAGAGGATGTGAGAGAGCAAAGAGTGCTTTGTCCATGCCCTGCTTCACCAGCCTTCCCCTCATCACTATTGTGCCCATCACTTAACTTGGCAGGTGGGGCGCCACTGCGCGCTCCTCTCTCTGTCATGTGATCCATGGCAGCCAAGCACGGTCAGTCTGTCTCTAGTCTGAGAGGAGTGGGAGTTGTAACTTTTCACTGTGTTTTCAGTCGTTGCTAACATAGAACAGGGACAGAGTGAGTGAACCACAGCACATGTCAATGCAGCTGACACCCACTACGGGGGCTTCGTCCCCTCCCTGGCTACGGCCACCTCCAAGTTATGTATTCGAGCGTCTGGCGTACTCTCCAAGGTCAGACTCTCGGTTCAGTATTTGTATGGGAGCAGTTGCTGTGGAGATTTTTTGGTGCTAACATTAAAGTTTTGGGGTGACTGTAAAATGGGTGATAAAAGAAACGAAAAATCGAATCAGAACATAGAGTGTTTAATCTGGAGTGAACAAATAGATACTTACATGAGAGAGACAAAATATTGTGCAATGTTTGCCAAGAAGTAATAGCCGGTCTGAAGGAACACAATCTCCTTCACCACTTTGAATCAAAACATCCTGACTTAAGCAGGATGACTTAATTTGACTTAAGTAAATTGGACACCAATGAAAGACAAATTAAAGCATCCAAATTGTTGAAAAATCTCAGTAAGGAACAATGTTTTTCAAGAAAGTAAACTCAGAAAATGAGATGGCTACTAAGATTAGTTTTCAGATTTCTAAAGAAATCAATTTCAAACATGACTCCAGAATATGATAAACTGCTGACAAGAAGTAACCTGTCCCATTAACTAAATGTAAACAGTAAGAAAACCAGAAAAATATATTAAAACTTGTACTGCTTAGCAAAGTGATCTTTGTAACTTTGATGTGATTTCATGATAGATAAAAATTCTAATAAGTGTAATTAATTGATATTAATTGAAAATTCTCTATTTTATATAGTTCATTTGCAAAATAGTTTAATCATTAATTATACCTTTACTTGGAAAGTGAACCACTAAAAACCTATCTGTGGCCTGAAGAAGTTTAGCCTATTTTAATTTTGCCCCCTACCTACTGCCAAGTTGTGCAGGTCTGCCTTAAACCAAACTAAACTAGCAAGTGATTTAAAGTTTTCAAACACTTTAAAATATCTCATTTTATCCTTCCTCACAACAACCTTGAGAGATAGGTGCTATTATCCCTAAAAGGGCCAGGGTCTCCCATTGCATCCTCAGCCATCTCCAGTCATTCTGATAAATATCTGGCCACTGGACTTAGATGGCTCTAGAGGAGAAAGTGAAGCTGGTGACCTTGCACAGCCCTCCCTCACTCAAGTCAAAGTCAACCACAAGTCATGTCACCATCTCCCTGATGTCATGGTCCTCTTCAAGAACAAAGGATAGGGGCGGCCAGGTAGAACAGTGAGTAAGAGCACCGGCTCCAGTGTTGAGAAGACCTGGAGATCGAATCCCGGGCTCAGACACTTAGCACCCACCCAGAAACACCTGGCCATGTAACCTTGAGCAAGTTACTTAACCCCTATTGCTTAAAAAAAAAAAAAAAAGAACAAAGGATAAACACAAGCTGTGAATAGACTGAGCTGCCTGAATGGGGACCCAGCCAGTTGGGTAACTCAACTCATGCTCTCCCCCTCCCTGTGCCTCTCCAAAGGAAGGTAAATTTTGATGGCTGAAAACCACCCAGTTAACTCGGGACTCTTTCTTAGAGTCACCTCGGGGTGACTAGATTTCTTTCTCTAAGATCAAACCTTAAATCCATTTCACTCTGGAGTTCATAGACTGGACAACAACAGCTCCCCTGCCCAAGCAGGGGTTTACTGGCTAGATTTCTCTCTGTCTCTGTCTCTGTATGTCTCTGTCTTTGTGTCTCTCTGTCTCTGTCTGTCTCTGTCTTTGTGTCTCTCTGTCTCTGTCTTTCTCCATCTCTCTGTCTCTCTGTCTCTGTGTGTCTGTCTGTCTGTCTGTCTCTCTCTCTCTCTCTCCCATTGCAACCTGGGATATCTGCAATCATCCTGTTGAATATCTATCTTGCCACTGGACTCGGATGACTCTGGAGGAGAAAGTCAGGCTGGAGATCTTACACAGCCCTCCCTCACTCAAATCAAAGTAAAATGCATGTCATGTCATCATCTCCCTGATGACGTGGTCCTCTTCAAGAATGAAGGACAAACACAACAACAAGTATTATCTCCATTTTATAGATGAGGAAGTTAAATGACTTGCCCAAGGTTACACAGCTAAGTAAATGTCAGAGGCTAGATTCGAACTCAAATCTTCCTGACTATAGGTCCAGAACACTATCTGCCATACCACCTAGCTGCCTCTGATAATTCATTTTTATTTCACATCTTCTTTTCTAGCAACATTATCAAATTAACCATCCAGTCAGCCTTCAGTCAGGTTTCTGACTTCTAAAAATGCCCCTTTGAATTAAAAACAAAACCTTGGCTAATGACTTCCAACCCCCTGGAGAATCTAAGGATCAGAGTGAGAAATGCTAGTTTTTGAACCACTCAGGACTGAAGAATGATCCTATTTAGAAGCATTTATGCTAAAATTGAAGAACAAGTGGATCCTTTACTTTGAAGTGATGATCTTCCTTAGTTTATAGAAAGTTATTGATTTTCCTGTGGATAGGTATGTACCAAATGTACCAACAGCAGGCAAATTAATTCAGAAAATAGAATCCTTTTCCTCCTATTAGAGGGAATAATGGCAATTAGACAGTGTATCAGTCCTGTGAAGCCTGTTTGGGTATTTTACACATCTCCCTATATATTTGGTATGGCCCACCCACAAATATTTGCTGGTGGAAAAGACTATTTTTGCATTTGCTGAAATGCAAAAATCCATCAGTGACATTTCAAGACTAAAAATGGTCAACACATTCTAAAAGAGAGTTATTAGTAGTTCAAATTTTAAATTGCCTATTGCTAAGCAAGGAATGTTATTTGACTGTTCTCTGTTCCGTGGAAGAGATAATTCTGGTTTACTAAAAAAAAAATAATTAAATAGCTAATTATCTCTCACCTAGAATAGCAAACCTGTTTCATGGGCTAATTTTTAATGTCTTTATGACAAAAATGACAAAAGACAGACGGTCTGCAGAAAGACAGGCACGTAGTGACACTTTTAGTGGAGCTGTGGACTGGTTCAGCCAGTTGGTAGAAGCAATTGGAATTAGGTGAAAAAAGTCAGAAACCTGATCAGATCCTTTGATCTAAAGGGCCCTCTCACTGGGCATGGAGCTAGGTCCAAATTGATGTGAATAAAGAATTCCCTTAACATGATTGTGCATAATCAAATTTGCACTATTTGAAGTTACAATTGCATCGAATATGGTCATTTGTTCCAGCCCAACAGAATAAGCTATCTGAGCTTGAATTATACAACCACTTCAAGGGATTCTTTATTTGCACTAATTGGGACCTAGTGTATACCCCAAGGAAGTCAAAAATAGAGGAAAAAAAACTCTATTCATAGCAACACTTTTAATGGTATCCAAAAAACTGGAAATAAATGGCTGTCTATCTATTGAGAAATAGCTGTACAAATTGTCATTTATAAGTATAATTGAATATTACTATGCAATAAAATGTGGCACATATAAAGAATTCAGAGAAATATGGGAAGAGTTATATGAACTGATAGAGAGAAAGGATGAAGAAGAATGTTACAGAATATTAATAGCCACAGTAACCATAAATGAAAAGAACACTGGAAACAGGCTAAACAATATTAATTAGAGTTATGTAATGACCAATCATCATAGGCTTAGAGAATGGATGATAAAGTACATTCCCTTTTTCAGTAGAAGGATGAGGGATTATAGGTGAAAATGCTACATATTCCATCATATTGTTTAACTTTTTGTTATAAGGCAAGATTTAATAGAGGTAGGGTCATATATAGGGAAATGGATTGTGGTGTCAATGAAAAACAAAAACAAATAATACTTTAAAAAAATTAAAATTGGTATTTAACTTAAGTCCTAATCTGAAGCATTATTGTGACATGTATTCAAAAAGGACTAGATACCCAGAGAGCCAAGTTCTGGAAAATTCTGCCAAGCCAGAAAGACTGTGAGTAGGGGTCTGTTCTTCAAGGACCACTCTCCCTAAGGGAAGAGAAACTTATTTCTAAGTTTGCCAGCTAGGTTTTTGGAGACAGTGGGCTCAAACTTACTTTCACCTCACCGAATTCCCTTCTGAATATAGCAGCTGATGGATAACTTGCTTTCTTGCCTGCAGCATCTTGGCTCCCTGGTCAATTGGGGTCTCCCTGACATATCACCTGGCTTGGCTGGTGACAAACTCTGACCTGGATTCCAGTTCTGATGGTCAGCTTGGTGGCAAAGTGGATAGAGAGCTAGGCTTGGAGTCAGGAAGGTCTGAGTTTAAATCTGGCCTCAGACACCTTCTAGCTGAGGGACCCTGGGTGAGTCACTTAACCTCTGTCTGCCTCAGTCTTCTCAGTTATAAAATGGAGATGATACCATGTTTCCCCGATAATAAGACCTATCCGAAAATAAGCCCTCCCCTTACTGTGTAAGATTCCTCTAAAATAAGCCCTCCCCCGAAAATAAGCCCTATTGAGATTGCTACTGTAGTGAAGGTGATCCCCTGCGCTACACGCTACATTATGATACCCTCTGTATGCACCGTTCCCCCCCCGTGAAACGCACGCCGCACTCCGAGCTGCATCCAATCAGAGCTGCAGCAGTGAGCGCGTCATCCTGTTCTTCCCCAGTGATTTGCTTATTGAATAAAGGTACATTTTTTTGTTCACATTTACCTGTTTATTAAAATTGCTGTCAATGTTCATTAAAATAAGCCCTCCCCTGAAAATAAGCCCTCTGGTGTTTTTCTGTCCAAAAAAAATTAATAAGACAGTGTCTTGTTATCAGGGAAACACAGTAATAGCACCTACCTCTCAGGGTTATTAATGTGAGGATCAAATGAGGTAATACTTGTAGAGCACTTAGTATAGTGCCTGGCACATAGTCGGCTTGTCCCTTCCCCCCTCCCATTTTTCTGATGCTCACAAGGTGTAATCTAGTCTAATCTAGCTCCAACACTCATTCACCTAAGAAGAGAAAGAAAGACTACAGAGACAGAAAACAGTCACACAAACACTCATGCCTTTGAGTGTCAGCAATGCTCCTGCCTCATTTCTCCAAACAAAATCTTAAAGCCTCCATCACCACCAGAAAAGAAGAAACCTCAGTCAGTGTCTTTTTTATCCACATTCATTTCCAGTTCAAAAGACTTTTCTTTACAATTCAGTAAACCAGTAAGACACAACCACAGAGTAATGGCTCTTGCCCTGAACTGGGGAGCAGCATTCCTCCATTACACATCAGGCCATATTTCCAGAAACAGAGCTCCTTCCTCCCCTTGGCCCACACCCCCACCAGTCATGTGGGCTGGTAGCAGGTAGAGCCCCCTGGGGTACTTCAAGGATTGGGCCTTAATTAGCCAGTCCCCTGGTTACACTCATTAATATGTCTTTCCTCTATGCATACTTGAACAGAGACAAAGCTCCTGGTAGAAATTATGACCTCTGGGGGGTGGGGATGGGGTGTGGCTGAAGACATCATTTTGTGGCCAACAATTCTTTCCATACACTGTAATGCAAGGATTATCCAGCTTTGTCATTTGCAACTCTGCTTTTTAAATTTCCCTTCTAAATAGGTGACATCTTACATTCAAAATTTTACCCTACAGTGTCATTTTACTGCAGTTTTGGGGTTGTAAACAAGGTTATCTTTAAATGAAAGCTGATATTTTAACAAAGAAATATTTCCCACTTGCTGCAAAAAAAAAAAATGTCAAGTAATCTTATACCAAAGGAAAGAATTTCATTTGTTGTTATCCCCACTATTTCATTGAAGGGGTCCTTGCCCTTCACAAGTAAATAATAATCTATAAGCATTAACCCATGAAAGACAATTGTTTGTGTGTTAGAATAATCAATGACTTCTTCCTGGAAAATCTACAAAGATCTATCACATATAAACTCTGGTACTCAAATGCAATTCCTTGCTTAGCCATCACACTGTAAATTAATTGCACACTCTACCCTGCCATTAATTTACTTTTATCACTTCAGCACCTTCTAAATGCCATGTTGGGGATTTTAAACAGCTTCCATAACAAACAAGCATGAGACAGGAAAGTGATAAATGTGATATTTGCGCATTTTCTAAATAGTGCTTTTGTCACTTCAAGGGACAAGATGAGAAGGTGTAATGTAATGCCAAAAGAAAGGCAACTTCCCAAGGTTCAGAATACCAGCATAGGTGCTCTCCATTTTATTCAGTGACAAACCAAGAACAGAGAAGATCAGAACATGACATCATTCCAAATACAGCATTTACTAAGTGTGATTAAATAATCTCCAAGTACTACCCCACCCCAGGACCTTCCAATCATTCAATCAATTACAAAGTCTCTGTTCTAAATACTTCTCCACCCCTAGGCTATACCTTAATTTAGTCCACCACAAAGTCCCTCTTCTCAAATGGAGATTAGTTTCCAAACATAAGGTCAAAAGTTCCCCACCCCTGGATCACAATTGAATCTACCCCAGAGTTACATCAAGTTTAAACACAGCACTTAATACCCAAATGGAGGTCTTTTCTTCATCTTGACAGGAGGCAAGTTCTCAGCAATCTTAGTTCCTGGGGAGACAAGGCTTAGCAAGGCCATAAGATACATTGCCAGTCCCTTCATGAATTCATCCTCTGTCTGTAGAACAGTCCTAGAACCCCTGAACACATTAGCAAAGCCCTCTCCCAGGATTTCTGTAAACATACAACAAGAAAATCCTTCTTCAGGGCTTCTGAACCAACAGAAAGGTTCCCAGACCCCTGCAACAACAGCACTGTCCTTCACCAGTGGACAGTATTCACTCTGTCTGCAGGACAGTCTCCAGACCCCTGCAACAACAGCACTGTCC
>NW_027187419.1:99727968-99741243 GCF_028583685.1 Petaurus breviceps papuanus
AGACCCCTGCAACAACAGCACTGTCCTTCACCAGTGGACAGTATTCACTCTCTGTCTGCAGGACAGTCTCAGGGCTTCTTAGCGAACAGCCAGGTTCCAGGACTTCTTCAACAAAAGGACTGTCTTTCACCAGTGGACAAATCTGGCAAAACAACATCAAAACAGACAAAGTACCAGCAAAACAGCCATGTCTCCTCAGTCCTTGGCAGCTCAGAGGGCAGGTCTCAAAAGTCCAGGGCAATTCAAAGCGGCCACCAGCAATTCCCTTAGTCTCTCCCTCTCTCCACGAGGTGCTGCTTCCAAAAAAAGTTTCTTCGGCCTCTCTCTTGTCTCTCCAAATCTACGTCACCAGCTCCTCCCAGTTCAGGACTTTCTTTTCACATCAACAAGTCCATCCCACAGGTGGGATTAACAAGCTCTGGGTTTTAACACAATCAATTTGAAAACCAAGCCAATACAGGGGAATCTTTAATTGCCATTACTATCACAGAAGGCAATCAGAACCACCAGAAAACATTCTCTGATTCGCTAACAGTAAGAGAAATGCAAAATAGAACAACTTTGAGGCTTCCCCTCATGCCTTGCAAATAGGCAAAGATGACCCAAAAAATGGAAATAATTAATAATTAAATAATAATAATGGGCTGCAGGAAGAAAGGTACACTCATATGGGTAGGGGTAACTGATTTAACTTAACCCCATCCCAATTAAACTACAATATTCCCAATTAATCTCAGAGACCTTAGACTAAGTAGAAAAGTCCTTCCAACTGTAGTGACCACATAGGCATCATGTTTGGACAGGCTGAAAAACCTGGCCTGCCCCAGAGGTTGTCTACACATGATAAAACTAGTTAGAATTGCATCCACTTGAGAGGTTGAAGCAACTGTGGCATTCCAACACACCCTTGGAAGCAGAGGAACTGTTGTAGAGAAGGGGATAGAGAGTGGGTAGGGTCTCTGGCTCTGCAAGTATTGCAAAGAAGACCTAGGCTGAGGAAAGTCCTGAGAAAAGGCCATCTCTTTCCCCTGATTTTCTTGCTGGCACCTGTTTATTCACACTTTCATATAATCTGGTGCTTTGTTACCCAAATGTTTTTAATAAGTTGAATTTTGCCTCAACCACAAAGTGACCAACAGTTCACTTAAGACAGAGACAAATGTAAAGTTAGGCAAACAACCCAACCTCTGACTATGTGTTAGAAATTTTCCTAATTGGGAGCTCAAAGCAACTATAACTTAATTGATAACTTTAAATAAACTCCTTAAAGCTGAAGAGAAGGAAATGTTATAGAGGCAACCATATAAGAAGCAATACAAGGACACTCTCAGAAGAACTTTGGAATCAGTTGGGAGACTTGGGAGACGCTGGCACAGGACCGTCCATTTTATTGTTCTTATTTCTGATCTATGTCTAAGAGAACACTATTTTATAATTGTTATAATCTAATGATAACTGTGGTTGACACATTACTGTTTCTAATTTGAGCTACAAAAATTGATCGAATGGTTTGGTCAGATTCAATATTGCTCTTCGGTTTGGGGCTAAATCTTGGCACTATGGAGCAACAGTGTGAGGACCTGGGAATGGTATTTGAACAATACTGTTTGTTTATGAAGGTTGTTATACATAAAAGAATTATTGATATGCAGAATGTTTAATGAAGAGGCTTTAAACTTCATAAAGGTGAGAGTAAGAGAATTGTAGAAAAGTAGAAACAGGAGCAAGGTCAGGGGCATCCACTAAGGAGACACTAATGACACTGAGATCAGAGTCATTTAAACATTTAAAAATGCTTCAGAGAATGCCTACAGGGTGCAATTGTGGAAACTAGCTTACTGTCTTCCATTTGAGGGAGAGGTGTTATGTAACACATTTGAAGCATGATTGAATGGAAATGATGACTCCCCAGCAAATGAGATTTGGGGTTTCACCTAATCAGAATGTTAATAGAAAGGACTTTTTCCTGGTGGAAACATGCTTAAGTGATGCTGAAACGAAGGATGTTTTCCCTGCTACTGACTAGATGCTTATGGGAAGCAAATTTCTCCAAATCAAATACTAATGCAGTTTATAAACTGTAGCCATTGTTAAAGACAGATAAATAAACCCAATCTAAGAACATTTTGACAGAAGTTCCTTAATTCTGCTGAGAATCAATATTGGATGGAACTGGGCCATGCAGCAGAACTGTTATGCCTCTGACAATGTTAAGACTGCTCACTGGAAAACTTTAAAGGCTCCGCTCTTGAAAGTGGATGAGCAATCAGGAAACACAACCTTGGAATAACCTATTTAAAATGTAAAAGTAGGCAGCTAGGGAGTACAGTGGAGCACCAGTTCTGGAGCCAGGAAGATGCTTCCTCAGACATTTACTGACTGTGTGACCTTGGGCAAGACATTTCACTTCTGTTTGCCTCAGTTTCCCCAAGTGTTAAATGGGGGATAATAATAGCATCTATGAATTTGAAATTAATTTAGGGTTAGAAATCTTGGAAGGTTGTGAGGATCAAATTATATATACACATATATGTATGTATATGCATATTTATATACATTGATACATTAGAGATAGATAGGTAGATAGATAGATGGATAGATGATGGATAGATGGATGGATGGATGGATGGATGGATGGATAGATAGATAGATAGATAGATAGATAGATAGATAGATAGATAGATAGAATGCTTAGCCTAGTGCCTGGGGCATAGTATCTATATAAATGCTAGCTATTATTATTATTCATAATAATATAATAAACTCAAATTATTCTGACTCTGGCCAAATGGCTGTAGTGGCACTGAGTTTAGTGGAGAAAAATTCAGCAAAAAGAGGAACTAGTATCCTGATTCCTATCCCAGGAGACCCAGGTGAACAGCCGCTTATCCAAACTAGTAGAAGAAGGATGGTCGCCCTTGAAGATGTTGGCTTGACTCATCGTAACTCAAGTAGCTACAGGACAATGACACTGGCCTAACATTAAAAGAATGTCTGAAGACTGTTATAGTGCTGACCTGAATCTTGACTTGGGACAAACTTAAGCACAATGATGTAAATGAGAAGATTATTAAGAGTAAGTCAAACTTTGAGTATGGATTATTATTATCATTATTATTAGCTAGCTTTTATATAACATGTTAAGATTTTCAAAGCACATTACATATATTATCTTATTTGATTCTTATAGCAAGCTTGTGAAGTACTATTATCATTTTACAGTTACATTACATACATTACATTACATACCATTTTACAGTTGAGGAAACTGAGGCAGACAGTGGTTAAGTGACTTGCCCAGGGTCACACAACTAAGTGAATTTGAATTTCCATCTCCCAGACTCCTAGTCCAGCACTCTGTTCACTATACTGCCACCTAGTGCAATGAATAGAGAATACTTTACTTGGAGTCAGAATCAGATCTGAATCCTGTCTCTGATGCTTCCTCATTTTGTGATCTGAGTCAAGTCATTTAAGCTCCTTGGTCCTCAGTTTCCTCAATTTTAAAATGAAGGGGTTGTCTTAGATCACCTTAAAGACTCCTTCTAGCTCTAAATCTGTGATCCTGTGATTGAAAAACCCAGGAAGGTCCAGGAGAAGAGACAATGAAATACACTCCCTCCTTCTTCATGGCATTGAGTTAGATGACCAAAACAGAATATTGCATATAAGTTTATATGTGGTCGCTGTCTTGAATGTTTTTGTTAATTAATTTTCTTTTTCAAAAGGGAGAGTTAAACTGGGAGAAAGGTGAGGTACGGTGGAAATTACTGTGATTCAGTGCTGGGCATGGTGGTGCAGGCCTATAATCCCTGCTCCTGGGGACTAGGTGATGTAGCAAATAGAGCCCTGGGCAAATCGGTCTTAGTTTTTCCTGGTAACAACAGGATGCTGATCTTCATGGAGGTGGAGAAGTGGGAGGGAATTACTTACACTGATGGAATCACAAGTAAATACAAAAAAAAAAAATATACCCAAGCTACTCTACCAAGCCCTGAGGATACAAAGACAAGATCCAAGCCCCTTCCATTTCATCTTCAGAAAAAAAGTTATTCTGAAGTGGGCATTAGAAGATGGGAGAAATGTCAAAGAGAAGTAGATTGAAAGGTAGTTTGTTTATAACAGAGGAATATTCCAGAGGTCAAAGTGGAAAGGGACACAGAGACTGCTTAAGAACTAGAGAAAGCCAGAGCTGAGCAGGATAGAGATGAAAGTAGGAGGTAGGGGAGAAGTATCAAGGGAAAGGAGTGATGGCAGGCCAGCATCCACTGAGAGAGCCATGGGGACAGCTTGCTGCTTCCCCTAACCTCTGCTGCCTGAGTAGCCCACTCTCTCAAGCTCTTCTGGGAGGCCTTCTCTCTCATCAGAGCATGAGCTAGTGGAAGGGGTCTAATATGTCAGCATGGACGTGCCAGGGCAGCAGTCCCTAAACAAGAGGGAGGGAGATTTTTCTCCTCCATCCCATGAGATGCCAGCCTTTGAGCCAAAGCTTTGAGCTCTCTCTTCTACTTACTACTCTGCATCTCTCTAACTCTTTCCCATCAGTCCTTAAATATAAAGTATTTTAGAATGATAAAGAACAAAACCTAACAAAATGAAGAATGCTCCGTGCCCCCAACATTGTGACCAATTCCCTTCCACTTACCAAATCTGTCCCAAAGCCCACCCATATGGGACTCTCTTCATTGGTGAAGATTAATGCCCCATATCTGCATGAGGGGTGTGACAGAGTTGGCAAGAGTGGGAGAGAAGAAAGATCCAGTGTCTTCTGGTTCTTCTAGTGTCCAGTTTTGAGAGAGAAGATGTACAATACCAACCTCTCTTCAGGTCACTGAAGGGAGAGAAAGACGCCAGAAAGAGAAAGAAGCTGGCAGTTTGCCATATCCCTTATTCTCAGCTTGCTAGAGACTTTGGAGCATTTTCCCTTTGGGTGAGATCTGAGACCCCATTTCTTGGTAGATAAATCTTACTCTTCAAGCTGCATTTTGTGTGTGTGTGTGTGTGTGTGTGTGTGTGTGTGTGTGCTTGTATACTTTTCTCTGATTTCCATTTTACTATCAACTTAGATAAATGAATTTCTTTGCTTTTTTTGCTATGTGTGTTCATTGTGGAGCTGGCATTTAGTGTGAAGTCAAGCCTTGGATATAAAGCTTGCCACTCTGTTCCTCCCCTTCCCTACTGGTCCTTCCCCATTAATGAATAGTGATAGGGAGTTTAGTTTGAGCCTTTAAGTTACTTTCCCTAGACTAATAATCTTTAAGAGAGCAGACAGGATTCTATCCTGGAACCCCCTCTTTCTGAGGATAGCAGAGAGTCTAGCCTCTGGCGGCTATCTTGCTTCCCCTCCTGGCAGGACTTAATGTCTACCTTGGAGAAGAGAGGGTGGAGTAAACACCAGAGATGTCTTTTCTCACCTTCCTGTGAGTCACATTGACATAGCCATGCTTCACTTCTTTCTACCATATTAATTGGCTTATTCCTGGGCTTCCAGTATCAGATCTTAAGAGAAGCTTTTCGGTCTTCTCTCTGTAAGATCCTAAAGATCCTTAAACATATGCCATTCCGTGATCCTAGGCTTTCTATCAAATTATTCCAGGGTTTTAAGGAGTCCACACCAAGACTAACCCTCACTCTACCATGACATGTTCTCTGCATCCCAGAGAGCCAGGACATAGCTTCTGTGTCTAACAGGTCCAAAAGAAATCTGCACAGGTTTTGGATGGGGTCTGGCTCTGACTTGAGGGGAGCTAGTAACTCACTAATTCCCCTGATCTCAGCAAGTCAGGTTCCCTCCCAGAGAAAAAAGCTTTCAATCTTGAGCTATCTTCTTTCTAAAGCCCCTATTCTAATTGGCCCCTATTCCTGCAGCTTCAGACTCTAAGAGTCTATGCGTCCATTAGACAATGACTTAGAACTTTTGTTGAAATGTTTTTGTTGAGCATCTAGAAGAGGAAGCAGTGATTATAGAGGGAAGGCCAGCACGGCATCAAGAAAAAGTCATGGCAATCTAGCCTTAGTTCATTTTTAGGCAAGATTATGAAACTTAATAAATGAGGGGAATACTGTGAATGTAATATACCTAGATTTTATGGCAAAGCTATTGATAAAACATTTCATGCTATTCTTGCTGAGAAGATGGAGAGATAATGGCAAGGGGAGAGGGGAACAACCAGTGATGTGAGCTAAAGCTCGCATCCTTCCCCACAGAGCCAAAGGACCTATGAAGCCCCAGGCCAGCAGAACAGAGACTGCTTTAAGTCACCTGATACAATAATTTTGGAAAATCTAACCAACGACCAATTATAATGTTCTTCCGTTTCTTTTGTGGTCTTTGGTCCAACAATGATTCACAGTGATCCTTAAATAACCTGTGGGCTAATCTTCTGTGGTAATGGATATAATGACTGGCCTTTGTGGCCCCAATAATTTGGTTAATGCTTTTTATTTTTAAAAAATCAGATATTAAGAAAAGAAAAAATAAGATAGTAACATTAAGATTTTATCCAAAGACCATGTTAAATTGGGTGGGTAGAAGGAAGAGGGAGAAGTTCAAGACAAACATGATCTGACTTTGCCCCAACATGGCAAAATCTGACGTCCTCCATTCTAAAAGCAACCAAGTAAGGCATTGATAAGCTATTTTCTAGTCATACCACCACCTTAGTTTGAACCCTAAAAACCTCTCACCTTGACTATTACAACAGCTCTCCTGTCTCAAATCTCTTCTCATTCCAGTTCATCTTTTAACTAGCTATTAAAATGATTTTCCTTTTGGAAGGAAAATCATAATCTGACCATGTCACTCTTCTACTCAATAAACTCCAGTGGCTCCCTATTGCCACTAAGATGAATATGAACCCTTCTTTTTACCTTTGAAAGCCTTCCCACCTACCTTTCTAGTCTCATTATGCATCACTCCTTTTCCTGCTAAAATGGTTTTCCTGTTCCTCATACAGAGATCAACTTCTTCCACTTTTGTGTCTTGTCTCTGGCCTTCCTCTATGCTTGGAATGCACTCCATCCTCATCTCCACCTTATAAGAATCCCTCTCTTCTCTCAAGATTCAGGCCAAGTACCACCTTCAACATGAAGCCTTTCCTTAGCTGCTAATGTCCTCATAATGTCCTTGTATTTAATTACTTTGTATTTATTTGCATATATTCTTTTTATATTTATTTTGTATACATTTGTGTGTGTGTCTCAAAGTAGAATGTCAGCCCCTCAAGAGAAGAGATTATTTCATTCTTTGTATTTATATCTATAGCACCTAGGACAGTACTTGCCACAGAGTAGGCATTTAATTAGTTTTTATTGATGGCTGATTGACTAATTCTCAAGGATAGGGCTATCCTGAACCATATTGTCTCATCCTCCATTCTCTGCCATGATGTCACTCAACAATTGCTTTGGTAGGTATTGTTGTTACTGCTGCAGAAGACACAGAAAAGAAAGAACTTGCCTTTTGGGGGCAAAGTCTCATCAAAAGGTTTAATATCAGAAACTGATATAGTTTTAATCAGTAGACACAACATTAAAGGAGAGGAATTATCACCTGTTTGGCTGCTGCATCTTAAGATCTATGCTATTTTTCTATCTGACTTGCAATTGCTACTTTCTATTAGGATGTAATGTAATAGGAGTTCTATTAGGACTCCTTGAGAGTTTGACTTTTCTATTCATATCCCCAGAGCTTACTTAGCACAATGCTTTGCATATAGTAAGCACTTACTAAATGGTTTCTTATACATTCAATTCACTCAGCGTCTAGCCTCGCCACTCTCTAGTCCTGGCTCACAGAAGAACCTCTCCTCCCCCGGCTCCACTTTTCATTCCAACTCTGGAAACCAGGTTATTGCAGATACTTGGGCTGAATTAACCAGGGGAAGATGACCCTTTCTTTTCATTGTAATGCCACTGAGTATGTTGTTGTTCAAATGAAGTGGGAACTATCAGCTATTACTGAAACTGGGGAGAAACAGTAAAGAAAACCAATTTGGAAAAGATACAGCATCTCCTTGTGACAGATGTTAGCTATCAATTCAACCTTATTTTGATATGTTATAACAATCTTTGGTAATCAGAGCCACATACAAACTCCAGGGTGTATTCTCCTTTCGATGCCCCTAGGAGAATCCTATTCAGCTCTGAATTGCTATACAATGAGAGGGAACAGTTCTATTCTTCTCCTATGTCTGCTACAACTTCTACCCTCAGTCAGATTGCTTTTTGGGGAGCGCTTGGCTGTAAGTCAGTGAATTCTTGGAGGAAGAAGGAGGATGTATATTCTATGAGAATCCATGCCCAGCGTGTTAGCTCAGTGGCAAAATGAGGGACTAGAGAGGGTATGCATCATCAGGCCCGACAGGGTTCTGGGAATGTCAAGTCTCCCAATTTACACAATTGTACTATTTCCAGGCAAAATTTGGATCAGTTTTCTTCTAAGAGCACGTTCCGAAGAGTTGAGGCAAGGAGGAATCACAAAGACTAGATTTCATAAATAGTGTTCCTGGAAGGGTAATTTGTCTTCCTGAGAGTTTTTGACAGTTATTTCCAAATTCTGGGTTTCACAAGTTACTAAACAGATATCAATGACTCCAAGACCATGATGTCCTGATTGGTGAGCCAAATATTGCAAATCTACACATGGCCTGCTACATTTAGCCAGATTGAGACCCCGAACCATGCTTTTCAACTGTTGCAGGCTGGGTCTGACTCAAGCTGATAGCTTAGGTCCAATGTTCAAACAAAATGAGAGACACTTGTAAATTATTCAGCAGTTAACAAAAGGTTTTCTTCACCAAAGTATGGAAAGGATAGCAACAAAAATACAGCCCTTCTCTTGGAAATATGCAACCAACCTCAACTCTACATCGCAGCTTGTCAGCAGCACAAAATGTGGAAACTTGATCAGCTTTTGGACATCCATCAGAGCAGAAAGATTTCAACTGCATGTGGGTAGGCCTGTTCTATTGCCCATTGGTAACCAGAAAGTCACCTACTGACACCAGCAAGTTTTCCCTTTTAGATGGGTTTTGTCCTTTGGAATGTGAGATTCTATGTGGTCAAATATATGCCTTTATCCAATAACTCTTTTTTCCCAATCAAAGCTACCCAGACCCCATCTGGGACAGCTAGGAAGGAAGCTTTCAGTCTGCAGTTTGGATGAGCTGGGCATCACTGACTGTGATGCTTTTGGTAAGGCAGAAGACCATTAGGAATTACCTTTTCCCTTCCCACTGTATTTTACAATCCTCTGGGCCTTATCAATTGATCTACTGCTATACTTTCAAGACCTGACCTGCTGATGGACCCCTATGCCTAGTCATCTATCCTGCTGCTGAACACTTAGGACTTGCTGTTTTTTGCCTCCCGCATTTATTAAGCGTTTATTATGTATCAGGTATATTTATTCATTCATAGCACTTTGCAGACAGTGATCATACAGGATCCTCTTCATTCTGTCTCCCCCTTCCTTACTGCACAGGACATTGATGAGGCTTTGGTGGGCAGTGAGAGGTGTCCAGGGGAGCAAGGAGGACTGTGTGTGTGTAGGTACAGGTGCATGTGTGAGTGGGTCCTCGACAAGGTGAGAAGATTTAGGGAAGAAAGGGGGATAGGAAATACCTCTGGTACCCCTGAAATGGAAATGGAAGGGCCAAAAGCAGAAACAGCAGTGCAAAATGTCAGTAGCAGGCTTCCCCTTGGTGGGCAGGGACCCACTCAAGGGAATATAAATGAATTGATATTAGTTACTATAAGTTAGAGTATAGGATATGCAGTGAAGAGACTATGAGCTCCAATCCTGCCTTACTTACTGGCTGCGTGACCCTGGGAAAGTCACTTAATCTCTCTTATCCTCAGTTTCCTCATCTATAAGATAGAAGGTTATAATACCACCTATTTCACAAGGTGTGGCAAGGATCAAGTGAGATAAATAAATATTGGTAAAGTACTTGCAAATTTTAAAACACTCTATTGCGTTAGTTATTATTATTATTGTGGGGCAGCTAGGTGGTACAATGGATATAGCACTGGGCCTGGACTTAGGAAGAGGAGTTCAAATCCTGTCTCAGACACTTATTAGCTGTGTGACCCTGGGCAAGTCACAACCCTGTTTGCCTCAGTTTCCTCATCTGTAAAATGATCTGAAGAAGGAAATGGCAAACCATTCCAGTATCTTTGCCAAGAAAACTCTAAATGGGGTCTCAAAGAATCAGACACAACTGAAACAAATTAACAACAACAAAATCCATGCAATCCCTTACACTAATGAGTTGGTGTGACTATTCAGGGAGAGAAAGAGTTGACGGGCAGGTCCACTCTAAGAGAGCCACTTTTCTCAGCAATTGCCAGGATAAGTGTGGGACTTCCACTTCCTGACCCTTTCTGTTGAATAGAATCAGTTCGGAGGCTAGAAGTGCTGCCTGGTCTCTAAAGGCAATCCAGCGTTTGTTGAATGAAGTTCATTGAGCTGTTGCAGAAAGATGGGGAACTGCCACTCCAATTGTGTCCGTTCAACCCCAGTAGATTATATTAATGGTAAGTGCAGTTGGAATCAGTGGTAGGTGATCCAAGAGATTGATGTTTTGGCAAAGGACCTCAAATTGAGAGTTGCATTGGTCCTCAATCTGGATACACTGATAGAGAGATCACAAAATTATATGGGTAATCTCATCCTGGAGAGAGCCAGAGCTTTTTGGAAATAGAATCCATTTACCCTGGATCATATAGCTTGAGTGGGTTGTGTAGTCCAACACTGAGCCATGGCCCTGTCAGAATGACTAAATCTGTCAACTAGCAGCTTTTGGTTACTGTTGGCATACTGCCCCATCTAGTGATTCAAGAAGCTCATCTTTACCCATTCCATGACAAAATGTCTGTCTCTGAGGTTGAAGAAAGTGATCAGCTATTGCTCAGAATACAGAAGTAGGAGAAGGAAGGAGGGCCAGCATCAGTTAGGTGGGTTCTGCTAGAGCTATGTTCATGGGTTCTAATTGTCCTCAATCAGCAGAGGACTTACTATAGTCATTCAAAACTTCCTTATTCATTGTACCTGATGGTTCCATGGATGGATGGTATGGTACTGGCTTGTGGACAACCTGTGTTTTCTTGTTGTCTTTTCTTGGACAACCTCAGAGACTGTAGTAAGTGCACAACCATCTGTGAACAAAAAAAGCCATGCCCTGATTCTCTCTCCACCTTAGTCTTGGCTTGTAGCCTTTTCAAGTTAGATAATCAGTGTGACAGCTGACCTTTATGCCAAGAAGCTTTGAATACTATAGAGTTCCCTTACTTTGGCAGTGTAGTTTCCAGGGAATTCCATTGATAAAGGTTCATGCACAGATTGCCAGGGCTAGCTCAGTGTCTGGGAGGCTCTGAATGCAAGTATGTGATAGAAGAGGTATTAGACTGCCTACCAAACTGAAGGTCTCCAGAGCCCTTGTGCTGACTTCATTGTTGTATGCCTGTGAAACCTGGACAGTATATTAACGCTGTGCCAGGAAACTGAATTCCTTCCACTTGAATAGTCTTAGGAAGATTCTGAAGATCATTTGGCAAAATAAGGTACTGGATACTGAGATCCTTTCTTGATCTAAACTGCCAAGAATTCATACTGCTGAAGAAAACACAACTCCAATGGGCTGGCCACGTTGTTCAAATGTCAAATGTATGTTTGCCTAAAAGACTATTTTATGGAGAACTCAATGCAAGGAAGGTGCACACATGGTGATCAGAAGAGGGAATACAAAGACACTCTAAAAGTCTCTCTGAAGACGTTTGGAATCGATTGCATGACATGGTAGACACTGGCAAGGACCACCTAGCATGGTGTGACCTCATCAGAGGAGGGGCTGTGCTCCACAAGCAAAGCAGAATTGAAGTAGCTGAAAAGAAAGAGGAGATGCAGAAATTCAGACACATCTCCACTCCAAATGTTCATGTGGATTAACTTGTGCCCATCCTGTGGTAGAGCCTTCTGAGCTCATATTGGTCTGATCAGCTAGTCAGACACACTGTACCTTGACTCCCACATACTGATGTCATTTTGGTCCTCATGGAGAACAAAGCACAACAAGTATACCAAGCACTATTGTTACAGTGGTAGAGCAGAAATGGGGAAACTGAGACCTGTTGCAGTCTTTGGTGACTCACAGTAAGACCTCCTGAGTTCACAAATTGGGGTATGATTTTGATACCATGTTGAATATAAGTGATATTTATATATAGTATGTTAGGGTTTTCGGGGCCCTTTATATTATTGCATTTAAACATCACAACCATTGTTTGAAGATACTGTAGGTGCTAGACAAGGTATCTCAAAGTTCAGTGCAATTTTAAGCTTTAATAGCTTTAAACTGCACTGATTTTTGGAACACCTTGTAGATCCCCATCTCACAGATGAGGAAACTGAGGCTCTGAGAGTTTACAAGTAACTTGTTCCAGTTTATGAAGCTCATATTAGAGGCAGGATTTGAATCAGGAATTTGGAATCAGGCTTTCCTGATTCCAAGACCTGCTGCTCTATCCTCTTACAAGTGATTTTTAGAAAGTTTTGAAGCAGCTGTATCGTTCAGTGGCTAGAGTACTGGGCCTGGAATCAGGAAGACCTAAGTTCAAATCTAACCTCAGATAATCATTTAGCTGTGTGACCCTGGGCAAGTCACTTGACCTATTTGCCTCAGTTTCTTCAACTGTAAAATGAATAGTACCTATTTCACAGGGTTGCTGTGAGCATCAAATTAGATTATAAAGTGCCTTAGCAAAGTGCCTGGCACATAGTAGGAGCTTTATAAATGTTAGCCATTATGATTAGTTTATGGAACAAACTCTTCCCCTTCCCCCATTCTCACAGTGGTCAAAAATCCCAATCTTCTCTGCTACCTAAAGGGGGTCCTATGCAACATGCCAGAGACCCATGGTGAATCCACCTTTTTTTTTTTAAACGAATGACAAATCAAAATACGCCTGTGATTACAAATGACATATTTGGTTGATAGAGCTCAAGAGAACCCAGCAACAAGTTTTTTTTTTTTATTACTACAAATAGATGCAAAAAGTCAATGATCTGTGCTTGTCTTTGTATGTTAAAAAAAATTGACAAATGTGAAATAACATTTTTTTGGTCCACATCATACCCGTGTTTCCCCGATAATAAGACCTATCCCGAAAATAAGCCCTCCCCTTACTGTGTAAGATTCCTCTAAAATAAGCCCTCCCCCGAAAATAAGCCCTATTGAGATTGCTACTGTAGTGAAGGTGATCCCCTGTGCTACA
>NW_027187419.1:99741343-99763641 GCF_028583685.1 Petaurus breviceps papuanus
GTTCTTCCCCAGTGATTTGCTTGCTGGCGCCATTGAGAGCAGTGCCATGGAGGAGAGCTGAGGCAGGACAACATAAGCCCTCCCCTGAAAATAAGCCCTCTGGTGTTTTTCTTTCAAAAAAAATAATAAGACAGTGTCTTATTATCGGGGAAACACAGTAGGTATGCATTACAGGCAAAACACACTGAATGGCTTTCCAACCACCAGGCGGAGCACGTGAGCAAGGTCAGGAGCCCTGCGGCTCCAGCGCCAGCTCTGCTGCGCAGTCTCCAAAGCTGCTACAGGCTTCAGAGGAAGTCCCCATTCCAGAAGGCTCCCGCCCTTTTCTCGAAGGCCCGGTTACTCTTTCCAGCAGCCAATGAAAAGGAGCCAACTGTCCTAAGCCACCGTAGGCAAAAAGCAACCGGACCCACGAGGAAACCCCATGCTTGCTCCGTTCTTCTCTTAGCAGGCTCCCAAAGGCAGGGAGTCAGTCGTAGGGCGAGGGAGGCAAGGGAGGCCCAGCCTCCCCAGGGACCGCTGCGGAGTCCAGCCGCCCAGGAGGAGCCGGGGGCGCTGTTAGCTGGCCTGACCCAGGTCCATGCCGTGGCCTGGGGGCCCCTGGCACCGCCCCTCCCCCGTTCATGGCCTACTGTCACTCAGGTCCAGATTCACCCCTGCCCCCGCTATCTGAGCACGCAGCACCCTGCTCCAGATTTGTCTGGAGTCCTTGGAGCTGCGTCATCCTGAACTTGTGCCAGTCCTACAGGGCGTCTCCTCTCCTGCTGCCCTCTTCCGGCAGCCTGTCCAAAGTCCAAAGCACTGGCACCTCAGGGACCCTGGAGAGCCTGCCTGGCCACGGCGTTTTTTGAGGGATAAGTTCATATTTATTCATAAAAATCCAGAGCTGCGGAACTTTAGAAGCCCATTAGTTCCAGCCCCTTCATTTAACCAGGGCACAGAGGAGGAGGGCACTCTCAGCTCCAAGAGTAGCCTCACTAAGGGCGCAGACTACAAAGGCCTCAGAGGGGAGGCAGAGTGGGATCAATGCACTCCTTACTTTTGTCTTGCCTGTACCCGCTTTCACCTCCAAAGTTCTCACTGGCTTTGACTCTAATCACTCGAGGCAGTGTGTTCCTCATTCTGCCTCACTTTCCCTTGGTGCAATAGGAAGACCAGTGGATTTGGGCTCCGGAGACTTGGGTCTGAATCTTGGCTCTGCTATGTGTGATTTGGCCTTCTCCCCCCATCCTCTGTTTCCTCATTTGCAAAAGGAGGGGATTGGACTGCTGATCTCCACAGTACCTTCTAGTTCTAAATTCACTATTCTCTGAAATGATTTGCCCAAGGTCAAATAAAATGTTTTGGGGTCTTCCACTCCAACAATGGGGTCCCCAAGATGCATGTAATGGGCCAGTATTAGTTAGAGTGTCCTTTGTAACACTTGCTGGCAAGGCGGAGCTGATTGGTGGTGTGAATGTCTAGAAATGAAAGTGGAGGTTAGGCCCAAGTGTGAAGGCTTACCAGTTAAAAGGGAACTGAACAAACACCTGATGAAACCAACTAGGATTGGAGGATAGGAGCAGAGATCAGAGTGGGAGCACTGAGGCAAGATTCAGATGGGAAAAAAACAGGTATATCAGAGAAAGGTAGGTCAGAGATGGGCAGTGATACTGGTGGGATCGGGGTCTTCAGGGGGATATAATGAGGCAGGAGTCAGAGGCAACAGGAAGGCAAGGTGAGCTAAACAGACAGAAGTTTGCTGGGTGTTGACTTTTAAGGGGACAGTCGGAATTTTTCTTGGTCATCCTTCGATAGACATGACCTGGTTGAGCAACAGCTTTATGTTTCTCAGCCTAGGAATGTTTCAAGTTATATATGGGAATGAATGGGTAGGCAGATCTCTGCTGACACCCAAATGAATACAAAGCTTCTGAATTCTTAATGTCTTTGTGGTCTTTCAGTTGGAAGTTACCTTAAAGGTTATTTTACTTTAAATCTTACATGGAGTAGAAATTCCCACTATGCCATCCCAACACTTTCCTTGAATATTTCCAGCGACAAGAAACTCACCACCAACACAATGATCACTGGGATCATCCTTACTCCTAATGTATGTATGTCACATTTGTAATCAGCACCATCCTCAGGGATCCTGACAAATGCAGCTTTATAAAGGCTCCAATTTGTGCCATTTCTCTAGCACCAGACCTTATATACTGTCTCAGAGTCCTTTTCAGTGGTTTTATTCCCAAAGGTTTCTTTTCTTTCCTGATCAGTCTTTGTTGAGTACCTACTATGTACCCCAAACTAAGCATTGTAAGGCAAATAGAAGACAAGTTTCCGCTCCCAAACCCAGTTATATGATCACAGCTCAAAGAAATCTTAGAAGTTATATGGTTCAATCCCCTTATATGACAAAAGTGGACACTGAGAACCAGAGAAATGATTTGCCTTGTCTAATGTTACAAATCATTAAGCAGCAGAGTGGAATTGGAATCCAGGTGGTTAAGGAAAGAAGACAAGTATAAATGAAACCAATGAGAAGTAACAAGGCAGTACATGACCTGGTGCCAGAGACATGGCACAAACTGGACCCTTTGTAAACCTGCATTTGCCAGGAACCCTGGCAACCCTGAGGATGGTGTTGCTTATGAATGTGACATACTTTAAGAGTAAGCGGGATCAGGGGGCTAGGTGGCACAGTGAGTAAAACGCTGGCTTCGGAGTCAGGAGGACCCGAGTTCGGTTCCGCCCTCATACACTTAACACCCACACACAAAAAAATCTAGCCATGTAACCTTGGCCAAGTTAATTAACCCCAATTACCCTCCAAAAAGCAAAAAAAAAAAAAGAGTAAGAGGGATCCCAACACCAATATACCAAGGGCTATACAAAATAGAATTAAATATGATCTCTGATCCAAAGCTTTCTCAATCTGAATAAGGGGCAGAGAAGACATAAATGTGCAAAGTTAGGGAGGTGAAAGCCTGCATAGATACTGAGGAAAGATTAAAATGACAAAAGATTATACACATCTATTTTGGTTTCCTTTGTGGACCTCATTTAGTCCTGTCCATTCTAGTCCATTTTACATCGCAATGTGGAAGAATTTAAGAGTGGGATTGAGGATGTGTAGGGAAATGTTTCCCTCAGACCTCTGGAAGTTTAAAATAAAGCATAAAGAAAGAAAAACATCTAAGAAGAAATGAAGGGGTGGTCATCCATGTGTTCCAAGAAGTTAAAGGATCACCAAGAAAGCTAGAGATGAGAAAACCAGTGTTATCTGGTGATCTTCCAGCATCTCAGCATAGTATGGGATCTGCATTCCAGCTTTGTCTTATTTATTTGTGCTTTTAGAAAGCCTGATATTACTGCAAAGGCTCTCAGCATCTACTATGGTTAGATCAAACACTGCTCCCCTAGAGGACAATGGAAAATTGCTTTCCCATATGAAACTTTGTGGTATCTAGGAAAAATAATGAAAAACAGCTCCTTAATTTGCTGTGATCAGTTATCTGTTAATGTGTAACCTGGATCTTAGGCATCCTAAAACCTTCTACTTGGTTGCTAAGGATTAGTGATTCTACTCATGTAGTTTGGTTATTTAGTAATTCTACTATTTCTTTGTATATTACCATGATCAATTTTTCTATTTAGCATCTATTATATTACTCTCCCATCTTTGTATATCTTAATTTATTTTGTGTACTTTTAGTATGCTTATTATTTTTTGTTTCTCTAAAAATTATAAAAAGCTCGTTTAGTCTTGGACAATTTGTGGGGGAGGGGGAGAGAAGAGGGCAACTTTACAGGATTATGTGTCAGTGTGAAATGTTTCATCCCTTACATCTGTAAAAAATAAAGGACAACACCTTGATTCAGCCTCTAAAGCAGAGGACTGAATCAGTTCTTCAACATTCAAGATATTTGAGTTAACCTCGTCCCAACCACACCACAACAAGATCCCATTCTTTCTTCTCCATGATTAACAAGCATACATCCAGCCTCCACTTAAAGACCTCTATTAGGGAGGATCATTTACCTCTTGAGGTATCTATTCTAATTCTGGAAAACTCTAATTGTTAGGAATATTTTCTTTACATTACATCTGTCTCTCAGCAACATTGATCCCCATCCTTCTGGCTCAATTCTCTGGGAACAGAGCAAATCTAATCTGTCTTCCACATCGCAACTTTTCAGATCCCAGAAGACAGCAACACATGGTCCTCTGTGATCATTTTTTCATCATTTCATCCTGAAGTGTCAGACTTTGGCCACAAAATTCGAGAGCAGCCAAACCAGATCAAAAGGTAATTCTTTTGTTTAAAATAAAGAAAAATACAAAATAGATGTTAACTTGATGCTTTTCTAAGTCAGTTTGCAGCCAGCACTCTGTTTCTATTTGAGTTTGTCACCACTGATCTGGTTCATACACCTTCTCCTGGAGATTCAGAGAGAATCTCCAGGCAGTATGTGGCAGAGCTGGGTTTTAACCTCAGATTCTGTGACTCCAGATGCATGGTCATTCCAAAACACCTTGCTGTTTTTTGTCTTGTTGCAAATGTGGTTATCTATTGGATAGAGTGCTGGACTTGAAGTAAAGAAGACCTTAGATCAAATCCTGCCTCAAACATTACCTATGTGATGCTGAGCAAGCACTTCTCTGTGCCTCAATTTCCTTAAATGAGAAATAAGGGGGTTGGACTTGGTTTCCTCTAAGGTCCTTCCAGCTCTAAATCTCTGACTCTATGACATTAGTAATCCTGTGCCTCATATGTAAGTCTAAGTATGTAAGTGGTGCTAAGAATTCATCCCTTGGAAATTCTGGCAACTTTAACTTCTCCTGCAGTACTTCATTAAACTATTCATCAGAACATTCTCTAATGACTAGAAAAGGAAATATGATATCCTAACTGGATGAAGAATAATATATATGCATGTATACATATTTAGACATATATCACTTTGCAAACTTTAAAGAGCTGTATAAATATTAGCTATTATTATATTGAAATAGTGAAGTCTTCAAATACCTGTCAACGATCATCTTTGGCAAATGCTAACCTTTCCAAACCTGAGTACATTAGAGCAACTTCAAAATATACCCAAACTTAAGGGCCCTTCGAGCTCTAAATCTATAATCTTATGATCTATGAAAAAGGTATGCCTGAATTCCTGACTCTAGTTACAAGTGGGATACAAAGAGATGAGCCTGGGATATACAGTGACAAAAGGATGAGGGATCACTTCGAAGCCTGTCTTGCATCTTGAACTGCTCATTTTTTAGGACCATTTTTTAGGATTCAGGGTAAAGAATACCTGATCCTCTCATTTCCAGATCTCACACAAAGTGGTAGCTTTAACTTGTCCTGTCTCTATTTCCAGATCTCAACAAGTGGTGGCTTTAATTTTAGTCTCACCCAGGCAGTATCAATGGCATATTATTCAAACACACTCTAAATAAGGAAAACTGCATGACAAGATGTTTGTCATTGGAAGTTTTGTGATCCTTTTTTTTTTAAAGCAATAGGGGTTAAGTAACTTGCTCAAGGTTACACGGCCAGTTATTTCCGGGTGTGATGCTGAGTATCTGAGCCCGATTTGATCCAGGTCATCCCGACACTGGAGCCGGTGCTCTTACTCACTGAGCCACCTGGCCGCCCCTAATTTTGTGATACTTTGAGTGCAATGCTAAATATGTAGCCGAAGGTCCTCAAACATAGTCCTACCATTGAAAATGACTTGTGTGCTTATGTAAGTGAAATTTTGAATCTCAAATGCACAAAGCATTCTTTATATTAGAAAACAAAGCATTTCTTGAGGTTTGCATAATTCACCTGCAATCTTGGTTCTCCTTGGGCATCACAGATGCCTGACTGCATTGAACTTAAAGGACTTTCTGATCATTTAGGTTTGGGGGCTACGTGGCCTCTGAAACATCTAATGAGTTGCCAAAGAATTTTAGATTCTTTCCCTTTGTTCCACTGAATTCTTTTTTTGCAGGGTGGGAGGGGGGGGAGTGGGAGGAAGCAGAGATGGAAGGGACACTTTATTTTTGGAAAAGGACTATAATAATCAAGGAGACAGAATTCTCCTAATCGGTGGGACACTCACTAGAGACTTAGAAAAGTGAACACATCTTCCTGGACCGACAAGCCTTGCTGGTTGCCATTGGTCATGCTCTTTGTCTACAAATGGGAAGGAAAGAAAAAAAAAACCAAACCTAGAGAGTTGTGGATTGTTAACACGTTCATTAAGTTCAAGCCCTGTCTGAAGCATAAATCTCTTCTACAAAATTCCTGGCAGACAGGTAGTATCAGATGAGGCGCTGGGAGATAGTGTTCAAGTTTGTGAGTCACTTGGTCTTGCCTGGCAGAAAACTTCCTATCTCTTCAAAGGTCTAAGGAAATTGATTTTGGTGGGCCCCATAGTAACCCAAATAAACTTTTCACATTTTGGGCTGTGGTCTCAAAACTCCATTGTTCCTTTGAGGTGAAAGAACTACTTGTTCATGACAATTCAGCTTTGAGATTACCTTTGGAAAATGAAGACGTTTTCAACCAAATTCCCCCACCTTTTGTGTTAACCAAGACAGGTAACATCCTGATGTCACTCTGATATTCACAGACTTCCCAATACAGCCTGAGAAATTATAGATTAGATTTGAAATGTCTGGCCACATATTAATTTCTGAAGCATACCTACTATTAAAAGCAAGTCCTTGTTCTTGATCTAGGATAGAAGTTCTCAAACCTTTTCATGTTATGGATCCCTTTGGCGATGTGGTAAAGTCCATCTACTCTTCAGGTCAATGTTTAAAAATTCATGATGAAATTCCCAGGAAACCAATTACCCAAGACATTGAAGCCTAGGTTAAGAAGCCCCTGATCCTGAAGAAAAAGTGATAATACAAAGGAAAGTCTGGGAAGTATGTCAGAATTGCCAACAATGAAACAGCTCATGCTGTCAGGATTCAAGAGGCCTGAACACTACTAATGATTTCTCTGAAGAATTATTATTTTCTAGATTTTGATTAACTCTTCCTCAGTAGGTTAGCCTGGGATCAAGCACCATAAAACTACTTTTTAAAAGAATCTGAACTACATTGATAAGTAAAGGCAGGTAAAAAGAGGATAAAAGCCGATGAAAGAATATAAACCTACTTTAATCTTCAGGTTGTAAGGTCCTTTATATAAGCTAGTTACAAACTTTCCCATACTTTAAATGGGTAAAGATTTCTAAAGGGAGAAAAATTGCGCTTTAGTCTTAACTTAATGTCACCATTTTAATAAAACTGTCTTGGGCCTAACTATGGCTTTTCTTATGTAAGATTCAAACTTCATGCATTCATTTACCCAAATATTTGCAAACTTTTAATTGGATACTTCAAATTATTGCTCAAGAAAAACAAAAAAGGGAGGTGAGACTGATATCCATAGATACTGTGTGTGTGTCCATATCCAGCTTCAAAAAAAAATTCATAGTTTATAGATTTAGAAGCCTTCCAGTACAGCCCCCTAGTTTTACAGTGAGGCCACACAGGTAGGCGAGCATCAGAATGGGGATGTAAACAGAGTTCTGAATTGAGAGCCAATATGCCTCCCACTATACCACAATGGCTGCATAAGTATATGAAACAAATATAAGGTAGTCCAGAACATGCTGGAAATACTAGAAAGCTAACTAAAACAAATTTCTTAAATCCCCAAATTGCAACAATAGACAATGCTTCATGTCCCTGAAATATGACTACTAGAATTCTTATGGTTCAATAAGAAACAGCTGCTGGAAGCAGTACATTGATTTTTCCTTATCTTTAGCGGAGTATTCTGATGTTTGACATTTATTACCGTAAAAAAACAAATCATTCAGTAGATAACATACTGTTGAACTAGTTTCCTTGGATATTTCCACCTTTAAAATTCTATATCAAAATTTAGATTTTGGGGGGCTGATCTTAGGGAAAATGTTTGGAAAATCAATTTTTAAGAGAGAGGAAAAGATAGTGCCATGTAAGACAAAAGAACAACATAATTAAATTATGGCTACAAACTATCAATACTGAATGTACTGTACAGTGTTTATAATTGCCACTAAAACAGAGTTATCAATACCACTTGATCTCTATCAATGTGATTACATGTAATTTGTAATGAGGCATAAAGAAAAAACAATAGAGGGGGATGGAGCCAAGATGGCAGAGTAAGAGCAGTGACTGCTTGAGCTCTCCCCCAAGTCCCCCAAATTACCTATAAAAATGACTCTAAACAAATTCTAAAGCTACAGAATCCATAAAATAACAGAGTGAATTAAATCTCCAACCCAAGACAACCTGGAAGGTCAACCAGAAGGGTATATTGGGAGCAGGGCATAGTCTGGCATGGGCTACAAAAGCATGAGCAGGCCTCATGGAACTGAATCACTGGCAACCATGGTGGCTCCCAGGATTCTCAACCCACAAACACCAAAGACAGCATAGAAGGTCAGTGGGAAAATTCTGAGAACCAAGGTGAAAGAGGAGTGTGGTACAGCTGGGGTCCGGCCCCAGCCTCAATGCCATAGTGGTGGTGTTGGCAGCACCAGCAGCAGCAGTGGCTGCTTTCAGAGCTCTGGGGCCACAGAGAGTGGAGGATCCAGCAGTTGATAAAAAATGCCTGAAGCCTGGGACAGTACACCCAGCCCCACTGCCACCCCCACTGGAAGCAGAGTCCTACCTTGACAAATAGTTAGAAAGCCAAGTATTTGTCTGGGAAGATGAGCAAAGTGTAATAAAACTCAGATTATAGAATCTTACTTTGGTGACAAAGAAAATCAAAACATATGACCAGAAGAAAAGTCAAAGCTCCTGTATCAAAAGCCTCCAAGAAAAATATGAATTGGTTGCAGGCCATGGAAGAACTCAAAAGGCACTTTGAAAATCAAGTAAGAGAAATAGAAGAAAAATTGGGAAGAGAAATGAGAGTAATACTAGAAAATCATGAAAAATGAGTCAACAGCTTGCTAAGAGATCTAAAAAATACTGAAGAAAATAACACCTTAAAAAATAGACTAAACCAAATGGCAAAAGAGGTCCAAAAGCTCACTGAAGAAAATAATTCCTTAAAAATTAGAATGGAGCAAATGGAAGCTAATGACTTTATGAGAAACCAAGAAATTATAAAACAGAACCAAAAGAATGAAAAAATAGAAGACAATGTGAATCATCTCATTGGAAAAACCATTGACCTGGAAAATAGATCCAGGAGAGATAATTCAAAAATTATTGAACTGCCTAAAAGCCATGATAAAAAAAAGAGCCTAGAAATCATCCTTCAAGAAATTATCAAGGAAAACTGCCCTGATATTCTAGAATCAGAGGGTAAAATAGGAATTGAAAGAATTCACTGATCTCCACCTGAAAGAGATCCCAAAAGGAAAACTCCTAGGAATATTATAGCCAAATTCCAGAGTTTCCAGATCAAGGAGAAAATATTGCAAGCAGCCAGAAAGAAACCATTCGAGTATTGTGGAAATACAATCAGGATAACACAAGATCTAGCAGCTTCTACATTAAGGGACCCAAAAGGCTTGGAATATCATATTCCAGAGATCAGAGGAGTAAGGATTAAAACCAAGAATCACCTACCCGGGAAAACTGAGTATAATACTTCAGGGAGGAAAATGGATATTCAATGAAATAGATGACTTTTAAGAATTCTTGATGAAAAGACCAGAGCTGAATAGAAAATTTGAATTTCAAATGCAAGAACCAAGAGACACATGAAAAGGTAAACAGGAAAGAGAAATCATAAGGGACTTACTTATTAAAGCTGAACTGTTTACATTCCTATGTGGAAAGATGGTATTTGTAACTCATGAGACCTTACTTGGTATTAGGGTAGTTGGAGAAAATAGATAGATAGGTAGATAGATAGATAGATAGATAGATAGATAGATAGATAGATAGATAGATAGATAGATAGATAGACACATGGATGGATGGATGGATGGATGGATGGATGGATGGATGGATGGATGGATGGATGGATGGATGGATGGATGGATGGATGGATGGATAGAGGGCACAGAGTGAGTTGAATATGAAGGGATTATATCTAAAAAATAAAATTGAGGGGTGAGAGGAATATTTTGGGAGGAGAAAGGGAGAGATAGAATAGGATAGATTATCTCACATAAATGAGGCAAGAAAAAAGCTTCACAAGGAGGGAAAGAGGAGGGTAGTGAGAGGGAATGAGTGAATCTTACTTTCATTGGATTTGGCTTAAGGAGGGAATAACATACACACTCAATTGGGTATCTTATCCTACAGGAAAGTAAGGGAGAAAGGGATGGGGGGGGGTGAATGATAAAAGGGATGGCAGATTGGGGGAGGGGTAGTCAGAAGCAAACACTTTTGAAAAGTGACAGGGTCAAAGGAGAAAATAGAATAAGTGAGTGGTGGAATAGGATGGAGGGAAATATGGTCTTTCACAACATGACTATTATGGAAGTGTCTTGGATAACTATACTTGTATAACCTATGTTGAATTGTTTGCCTTCTCATTGAGGGTGGGTGGGGAGGGAAGGAAGAGAATTAATAACTCAAAGTTTTAAAAACAATTGTTAAAAATTATTTTTACATGCTACTTGGAAATAGATATACAGGCAATGAGGTATAGAAATTTTTCTTGACCTACAAGAAAGTAATAGGGAAGGTGTAATGGTAATGTAAATGGGAAGATCTTTTCCATCCTTTAATAGGCCCATGTGACCTGCTTAAATCACATGGAAACCTAAGACACATGCATTTGAGTCACATAAAGCTTGTGGTGGGAGTAGCTTGCTGAAGGGGTGAAACAGTAAGGGTGTAGCAGGAAGAGGCAGAGCTGGAGCAGAGCTGAGAGGAGGTTGGTCAGAGCAGTTAGAGCTGAGGAAGAGAGAGGAAATAGGCAGTGAGCTGTGAGTGTTAGTTTGTGGGAAGGCCTTAGCAGGGGAAAGGCTTGGGGATGGTGGTGACCCCTGCAGTGTTATTGTGTATAGATTTCTTTGTTGCTATGATGGATTTGGTTTTCTGATGTTGGGATTCATCTTTCCGGTGTTTGAATAAATTTTTTGGTTCTGCCTTCCATGTGGAGAGTTTGTTCTATTTTTAGATTCAGAATTATGCCAACAAATTCATATCCACCGTAGGTGTTCTGAATATCATGTAGGTGCTACAGAAAGGGATGGGGGTGAGTGTGATAGAAGGGAGGGTAGATTGGGGGAAGGGGTAATTAAAATGCATTTCATGTTGGGATGAGGGGTAGAAGAGGGAGAGATGGGGAGAAAATTTGAAACTCAGAGTCTTATGAAGGGGCAGCTAGGTGGCATAGTGAATAAAGCACTTGCCCTGGAGTCAGGAGGACCTGAGTTCAAATCCGATCTCAGACACTTAACACTTATTAGCCACATGACCTTGGTCAAGTCACTTAACCCCAATTGCCCTCCAAAAAAAGTCTTGTGGAAATGAATGTTGAAAATTAAAAATAAATGAATAAAAAATTAAGATATGAAAAACAATATTATTTTTAAATGTTCTATTGGAGTGCTCAGTCATTTTGACTTCCTTTAATGAAGTTTTATAGAAGGAAATATTAATATTTCGTATGCCACTCAAAATGAAATAATCTTGAGTGGTAGGGAATAATGGGCTATTTTATTTTTTAAAGCATCAAGTGGTTTTTTTTCTATTTATAATTAATGTGATTTCTCTAACCTCTCCCTTCCCTTTCAAATGAGGCTCAATTTAAAAAAAGTTTTTTTTTCTCAAGTTATATGCCAAAGAATTTATATGATTAGATTAGGCTGCATATTTCAACCTCAATTGCAGTTATAGAAAAGAGGTTTGGCAAATAGAGGCTTACACTTTCTCTTAAATGACATATAAACTTATGAGGAGTGGTTGCATTCTTAGGGCAGAGTCCAAGAGATCTCATTAGAGATAGGTATCAAAAGGCAAGAAATGATTTATTCTCTAGCAGAAAAACATCCTTCTTCTCTTCCCCTACTCCCATCCATGATGGTAAGAAACATTTAAAAACCAAGGGGAAATGAAGACAAAGGAATGAACTGAATTTTTGTCATAAAGGGAAATTCCTGAAATTCTTTTAATGAAAGATGTTATTTCCTGTTCTGAAGGTTAAGATTAAATCATCTTGTTAATTCCCTAAAATCAGATAATTTATTATATTCCATCCCTATAGCAGCTTGAGCTATTGGAAGAATCCACTTCTATAGCAACCTTCAAATACACTAGGAAAGATTTCTGTTATTCTGGAATATCTTTGTATAATTCTGCTAAATAAGGAAATTAAGTAGATGATCAAAAAGGTTCCCACCTGTTCAGAGGCACAGGGATAGACTTAGTCCTTATGGCCTGTCATATTACATTGAGCTTTGTCTATGAATTTGTAAGGAGATCAATAACTTCTTAGTCTCATCCAGAAATACTTAGATGGTAGATTAGTAACAATTTTTCTTTTTGCTTTTTGGAGGGCAACTGGGAATAAGTGACTTGCCCAAGGTCACATGGCTAGTTTTTGTGTTAAGTGTCTGGGGCCAGATTTGAATTCAGGTCCTCCTCACTCCAGGGCTGGTGCTCTATTCACTGTGCTACCTAGCTGCCCCAGATTAGTAACAAATTTAGACATACATAAGATTAAGTGACAAAAGAAGCAATCTATAATAAGTCAAATAAGAATAATTGCAGTTCTAAATAAATAAATCATGGGTAGTTTTCTATGTATATGTGATCATAAAGCTTGTGGAGGCTTGATGACAGATTTAAATAACACATGAACATGGTATAGCTTTGCTTTTCACTTCTTCACTACATCAGAGCTATTATAAGTTATTGAAATTTGTATTGTAATTGAAAGTAAAACATTGGCAGAGGCAGGCCTGGAAGGCAGTGGCGGTGCAGAGGCAGACCCGGAGGAGGAGGCCTGATCAACTCGGGGGGCAAGTCGTCCCACCAACCACAAGGGTCACTACCAGGCCTATCACCAAAGGGCTGGGATTGGAAAGAGCAAGGTAAGAACCAAATGCGGGGCCCCTGTCTGGGACAGCAAATACTCCTAGGACTACTACTCCATAGCCCAGAAATTAAAAAAAAAAGCCCCTATCAGGACCTCCAAGGACCAGGATGGCAGAGTGAACCCCTCCTGCTCCAACCCCAACCCTTGACCCTGAAAACATGGTAACTATTACCGCAGGGCAAAACCCTCAACAGTAAAGGCTTGGGAACCCTAGAGGAAGGGCATGGCTAAGGCCCTGCCTCAAAATGGGTAGAAAGCAGACTACAAAGACTCTGGAGTCCTACTATCTTCAGAGGGAGGAACCAAACTCAGAAGGAGACAATGTGGACTCCACAACCATAGCTGAAACATCAACAGGGAACAGGTTGCAAGCACAGAAAGCTCTCCTAGATGAGCTCAAAAGGAACTTTGAAAACGAAATGAGAGATAGAAGACAAAATGAATGATTCTTTCAAAATCAAAATTGCAGAATTAGAAAAACATTATAATGAAGAAAACAGCTCCTTAAAAAGAAAAATGTATGATATGGAAAAGGAGGTCCAAAAACTAACCAAGGAAAATGATTTGCTAAAAACTAGAATCAACCAAATTGAAACAAATAACTCTGAGGAACCAAGAATTAATCAAACAAAACAAGAATGAAAAATTAGAAAAAGAAGTAAAATATCTCAATGGAAAAATAACTGACCTGGAAAACAAATCCAGGAGAAATAATCTGAGAATCATAGGCCTACCAGAAAATCATGATGAAAAAGTGAGCCTGGACAACATTCTCCAAGAGCTCATTAAGGAAAATTGCCCTGAGATACTAGAACCTGCGGGTAAAATAGAAATCGAGAGAATCCACCGGACACATCCTGAAAGAGATACCAAACTGAAAAGTCCTTGAAATGTTGTGGCCAAACTCAAGAACTACCAGGTAAAAGAGAAAATACTTCAAGTGGCCAGAAAGAAACAATTCAAATATCGAGGAACCACAGTGAGGATCGCACAGGATTTGGCAGCCTCTACACTGAAAGATCGGAGGCAGTGGAATACAACTTTCCGCAAGGCAAAAGAGCTCGGGTTACAACCGAGGATCACATACCCATTGAGACTGAGCATATTCTTCCAGGAAAAGAGATGGTCATTCAACAATATAACAGATTTCCAGACCTTCCTGATGAAAAAACCAGAGCTCAATGGAAAATTGAACCTCCAATTATGAGATACAAGAATGACATAGAAAGGTAAACAAGGAACATACACACACACACACACCATTATTTAATAAGAGCAAACTGTTTATAAACAAGTGGAGGGTATGAGTATAAAATGCACAAAATGATGATTTTTAAAAATCTTATTAAGGGCTACAAAGGGACTGCAATGGAAGAAGAGGAATGAATGAAGTGGAAAAGGGTAAATTATGCCACACAAACAGGCATAAAAACAATATAGCAGATGAAAAGAAGGGAGGGAGATGAGTATTATATGAGCTTTTCCCTCATTGGTTCTGGTGCAGGGAGGGAATAACAACCAGTTAAGCATAGGACTCTATGGAGAAGAGACGCAAAACATATCATATTAGAGGGAAAGAAAGGAGGGTGAGGAGCTTTGAATGATATTTTTTCCTGTCACCCTTGGTGCGAAGAAGAAATAACATACTTCATTAAGTATAAAAATATCCTACAGGCAGTAGGAGGGGAAAAGGACTATGAAGTGGGGGTGGTTAGTAGGCAGGGAAGAAGTAAGGGGGAAGGGGAGGAAAAGGGAGGGGAGCTTATAAGGGAATACTCAGGGAAGCAGTGGTCAAAAGGCAAGCTATTAAGGAGGAGAAGGTGAGAAAAAATATAAGCATTAACAGGGGAGGGAATAGGATGGAGGAAAAGAAACAGATAATAATCAAAACTGTAAATGTGAATGGAATGAACTCTCCCATAAAATGGAGGTGGATAGCAGAATGGATTAAAAATCATAATCCTACAATATGCTGTTTGCAAGAAACACATCTGAAACAGAGGGATACACACAGGGTAAAGGTAAAAGGCTGGAGTAAAATATATCATGCCTCAGCTAAAGTAAAAAAAGCAGGGGTAGCAATCCTTATCTCAGATAAAGCAAAAGCAAAAATTGATCTAATTAAAAGAGATGAGGAAGGAAACTATATCCTGCTAAAAGGCACCATTGAGAATGAAGCAATATCATTACTTAACATATATGCACCAAGTGGCATAGCATCCAAATTCCCAGAGAAGAAGGTAATGGAATTAGAGGAAGAAATAGATAGAAAAACCATACTAGTGGGAGACCTTAATCTCCCCCTCTCTGAACTTGATAAATCCAACCTCAAAATAAATAAGAAAGAAGTTAAGGAGGTGAACAGAATGTTAGAGAGGGTAGGTATGATAGATCTCTGGAGAAAACTGAATGGGGATAAAAAGGAATATACTTTCTTCTCAGCAGTTTATGGCACATACTCAAAAATCAACCATGTTCTAGGGCATAAAAACCTCACAATTCTGTGAAGTAAGGCAGAAATATTAAATGCATCCTTCTCATATTATGATGCAATAAAAATACGTGCAATAAAGGGCCATGGAAAGACAGACTAAAAACTAACTGGAAATTATACAATTTAATCCTAAAGAATGAGTGGGTCAAACAAGAAATTAGAGAAACAATTAGTAATTTCATTCAAGAGAATAATAATGAAACAACATACCAAAATTTGTGGGATGCATTAAAGGCAGTTCTTAGGGGAAGTTTTATATCCCTGAGTACAATACATGATTAAATTAAAGAAAAGGTAGATCAATGAATTGGGCATGCAACTGAAAAACCTAGAAAAAGAACAAATTCAAAACCCCCAATTAAATACTAACTTAGAAATATTGAAAACCAAAGGAGAGATTAATAAAATTGAAATTAAGACAACTATTGAATTAATAAATAAAACTAAGAGCTGGTTTTGTGAAAAAGCCAATAAAATTGATAGACCCTTAGTCAATATGATAAAAAGAAAGAAAGAAGAAAACCAAATTAGGAGTATCAAAAATGAAGAGGGTGAATCTACTTCCAATGAAGAGGAAATCAAAGCAATAATTAGGATTATTTTTCCCAATTGTATGCATATAAATTTGACAATCTTAGGGAAATGGATGAATGTTTACAAAAATACAAGTTGCCCAGATTAACTGAAGAGGAAGTAAACTACTTAAATAACCCCATCTCAGAAAAAGAAATTGAACAAGTCATCAGTTAACTCCCCAGGAAAAAATCTCCAGGGCCAGATGGATTTACTAGTGAATTCTATCAAACATTTAAAGAACAATTGATTCCAATACTCTACAAACTATTTGGGAAAATTTGTGAAGAAGGAATCCTACCAAATTCTTTTTATGACACAAATATGGTAATGATACCTAAATCAGGAAGAGATAAAAAAGAAAAAGAAAATTATAGACCAATCTCCCTCATGATTATAGATGCAAAAAAATTAAATAAAATATTAGCAAAAAGACTATAGCAACTTATCTCAAGAATAATACACTTTGATCAGGTAGGATTTATTCCAAGAATGCAAGGATGGTTTAATATTAGGAAAATCATCAGTATAATTGATCATATCAACAATAAAACTAGCAGAAACCACATGATTATCTCAATAGATGCAGAAAAGGCTTTTGACAAAATACAACATCCATTCCTATTAAAAACACTAGAAAGTATAGGAATAAATGAAGCCTTCCTTAAAATAATAGGTAGCATCTATTTAAAACCATCAGTAAATATTATATGTAATGGCGATAAGCTAGAAGCATTTCCAATAAGATTAGGGGTGAACCAAGGGTGTTCACTATCACCCCTCTTATTCATTCTGGTACTAGAAATGTTAGTAGTAGCAATTAGAGAAGAAAAAGAAATCAAAGGAATCCAATTAGTCAAAGAAGAGACCAAGCTATCACTCTTTGCAGATGATATGATGATATACTTAGAGAATCCTAGAGAATCAAGTGAAAAACTACTTAAGACAATAAATAAATTTGGCAGAGTTGAAGGATATAAAATAAACCCACATAAATTCTCAGCATTCCTATATATTTCCAATGAAATTCAACAGCAAGAGATAGAGAAATCCCATTTAAAGTTACCGTAGACATAAAATATTTGGGAATCTACCTGCCAAAACAAACCCAGGACCTATATGATCACAACTACAAAACACTTTTCATACAAATTAAGTCAGATCTAACTAATTGGAAAAATATCAAGTGCTCGTGGCTGGGTTGAGCTAATACAATAAAAATGACAATTTTACCTAAATTAAATTATATACTTAGTGCCATACCAATCAGTTTACCAAAAAAAACTACTTTAAAGAGCTAGAAAAAATAGTAACAAAATTTATTTGGAAAAATAAATGGTCCAGAATATCAAGGGAATCAATGAAAAGAAATTCTAGGGAAGGTGGACTAGCTATACCAGATTTCAATCTGTATTATAAAGCAGCAGTCTTCAAAACTACTTGTTACTAACTGAGGAATAAATTAGGCACACAGGATTCAGTAGTCAATGACTGTAGTAATCTATATTTTGATAAACCCAAAGACCCCAGTTTTGGGGATAAGAACTCACTATTTGACAAAAACTGCTGGGAAAACTCGAATATAGTATGGCAGAAACTGGTCATAGACCATTACCTAACACCATATACCAAAATCAAGTCTAAATGGGTCCATGATCTAGGTATAAAGGCTGATACTGTAAGTAATCTCAGAAAACAAGGAATAGTTTACCTGTCAGATTTATGGAGAGGGAAAGACTTTATGACTAAATAAGACTTAGGGAGCATTATAAAATGCAAAATGGATAATTTTGATTACATTAAATTGAAAAGTTTCTGTACAAACAAAGCCAATGTAACCAAGATTAAGAGGGAGGTGGGAAATTGGGAAAGAATTTTTACAACTTATGTCTCTGATAAAGGACTCATTTCTAAAATATACAGAGAATTGAGCCAAATCTGTAAGAATACAAGTCATTCCCCAATTGATAAATGGTCAAAGGATATGAACTGGCAGTTTTCAGAGAAAGAAATTAAAGATATCTATAAGCTCATGAAGAAATGCTCTAAATCACTATCAATTAGAGAAATGCAAATCAAAACAACTCTGAGGTACCACATCTCACCAGTCAGATTGGCTAAGATGACAAAACAGGAAAATAACAAATGTTGGAGAGGATGTGGACAAATTGGAACACTAATGCATTGCTAGTGGAGTTGTGAACTGATCCAACCATTCCGGAAAGCAATCTGGAATTATACCCAAAGGGCTATAAATAATTTCATACCCTTTGACCCAGCAATACCACTTCTGGGGTTGTATCCCAAAGAGATCATAGAAGTGGGAAAAAGACCCATATGTACAAAAATATTTATTGCAGCTCTTTTTGTGGTAGCAAAGAATTGGAAATTAAGGGGGTGCCCATCAATTGGAGAATGGCTGAACAAGTTGTGGTATATTCATGTTATAGAATACTATTGTGCAATAAGAAACAAGGAGGAGATGGACTTCATATCTACCTGGAGAGGCTTATACGAACTGATGCTGAGTGAGAAGAGTAGAGCCAGAAGGAATTTGTACACAATTACAGACACAACGTATGTGTGATGACCAACTTTGATAAACTGGACTCTTCTCAGGAATCCAGATTCATAAGTCAACCCCCAAAGACTCATGATGGAGAGAGATGTTTACATCCAGAGAAAGAACTGAGATTGAACCCAGATTAAAGCAAAATACCTGCCCTTTTTCGTTTTTTTGTTTGTTTTTGTTTCCTCTTTCCCATTCTTCTTTCCCTCTGTTACAATCCTTCTTTATAACCTGACGAATGCCTAATGTGAAAGTATTTGCAGATACTATACTTGATTGTATGCTGCCATGGGGGGGAGGAGGGGAGAGAAAATTTGAAACTCAAGGAATTGTGGTAATGAATCTTGTAAACAAATTAATAAAGACCAAAAAAAAAAAAAAGAAAAGAAACCATTAACCTAATGTCAATGATGAAAGGTAGAAAAAAGATAGAGACATGTGTTTTCAGAAAAGTGGGAAGTTATGTATTTTTTCCAGTGTCACAAAGGGGAAATTTTGTGTGTCGAAAATAAAAGCATGTCAATTGTTAAAGAATATAATTTACAAAAAAAAAAGAATATAATTTGAAAAATGCCTATGACATGTGTCATGTAGAAAATTTTGATAACCTGTTAAGAAAATTAAGAAAATTAGAGTCTGCTATATAGTTGGGTTTACAAGTATGAATGAATGAATAAATAAATAAGCATTTGGTGTTTACTATATGCAAAGCACTATGCTGATTGCTCAGGATACAAATACAGAAGATAGTTACTGCTCTCAAGGAATTCACATTCTAATAAGTGGAGACAACACATATTAGGAGGGTTTTTGTCTGGTTTTGGGTGAGACAATTGTGGTTAAGTGACTTGCCCAGGGTCACACACCTAAGTGTCAAGTATCTAAGACCAAATTTGAACTCAGGTCCTCCTGACTCCAGGACCAGTGCTCTAGGCTACCTAGCTGCCTTGTATAGAAGGTCTTAACTACAGGCGAGATGGAAATACTCCATGGTCCCAAGAGTACAAGGGCTAAGTAGAGAGTAATGCATTTTCTTTAATGTGATATATTTTGATAAAACCATATGCCTTTCTGATGTCAAGCCATTTGACAATACTAAAGACTGGTGCTGAGAACTTTTTTTTCTTCATTTTTAGTAGCTGTAGCTACAGAAATCAGGAGTTGCAGCACCTACCTAAGCAGGTAGTTGCCAAATTTCAGATCTGTAAGTGCTGATTCTATGTTGGGATTGGGCTGAAAGCAGGGCTAGTGGTCTGTTATTTTCAGGAATCTTGGGCTGAATTCATGATGGTTGAGGTGCTGGTACATGCCATCTTGTCTCTCTCTCAGGTTGTCTTTCTGATTCAACTAGGCTGGCCTGAATGCCCAGTGGGTGGCAGCTGATCAACAGCTGAAGCTGGGTTGGAGCTCCCTAGCAACTTCAGGGGACAAATGTTGCTGAAAAGAAAATGACTTTAAGATGATAAAGAAATCTCTTACTTGCCTCTGGGAAAAAGCCTGACTCAGTGGACCTTATGAAAGGAGTTGGTCTCCTTTATCTTCTCTTGTTGAGGGAGTCAGGATAACAAGATATGTTTAGTTGACAATAAATTGAAAGAAGTTGTAGGGTTCAAGTAAATTTTGTTTTGTGGCAGATCATCATAAATTGATCAAGCTATTTATAGATAATAATTTCAGACAATAATGTTTATTAAACATTTCTGCAATCCTTTGTCCTGAAAAAATAAGCCTTTTAAAATATTAGTTAATTGGTAAACACAATAGTTAGAATGCTCCAATAAATTTGACCAGGGATTTACATTAGGTTAAAGGAAACAATGGTAGCATTTTTCTTTGCATGAAAGAACATGATGAAAACATAGTTTTGCTTTTTATTTTTCATTGAGCATGTTGTAAAAGAGATTTTGTTGCTAGTTTCTACTAATATAAATGCTCATATTGCTGGTGACAATAATTGCTCCATAACAAAACAGTAGTTATTTCCAAGTGATAGTACATCTATGAGAAAATAGTGACGTGTGTGTGTGTGTGTGGGGGGGGGGGGGGGTCTGGCCCTATGGGTTTCAAGAAATCTTTTTTGACCATTCTCTATAAAATATCATATAGTAACCATGTACACCAAAAGTATGCAGATGAAACATAAAATGGAACTGCTATTAAAATTGTAAACTTCTTTTATGGAAGGGGAATGGAGCAAAAGAATATCATCAACAAGGATTTATTAGTTAAAAACTGCTCCTGCAGAGGATACAAATACAAGATCAAGATAATCCCTCCTCAAGCTTACTTTCTGACTGGGGCAGGGGGAGGGGGTAACACATGTTTACTGACAAATAAATACAGCACAAAACAAAGTAATGAGGACAGTTACTAACAACTGGGAAAACTCTTGGAGGAGGTAGCATTTGAGTTAATCATAGGAGAGTGAATTTTTTAAAAAATTACTTCAGAACCAACCGTTAACCGTCAGAGAATTACTTTTGGCCCTTAGGTGGTTCTCCTTCCTTTTTCAAGCTGTCTTCCTCTCTACCCTAACTTTTGTTGTTCAGTTGTCTCTCTGTGAAGTTGTGGACCATAGCATGCCAATACCATCCAAGAGGTCTTCTTGGCAAAGATACTGGAGTGGTTTGCCATTTCCTTCTTTAGTGGATTAAAGCAAACAGGTTAAGTGACTTGCCCAGAGTCACACAGCAAATGTCTGTGGTGGGATCTGAACTCAGGTCTTCTTGACCCTCAGGCAACCAGGTGGCACAGTGGATAGACTGCTGGACCTAGAGTCAGAAAGATTCATCTTCCCGAGTACAAACCTGGACTCAAACACTTGCTGCTGGCTGTGTGACCCTGGGCAAGTCATTTCATGGTTTGCCTGTTTCCTCATCTGTAAAACAAATTGGAGAAGGAAATGGCAAACCACTCCAGTATCTGTGCCAAGAAAACCCCAAATGGAATCACAGAGTTGGACAATACTGAAAAAACAAAATCCTTCCATAACCCCTCCAGTATTAACTGCTGCTTTTTGGGGGGTCATTCTCCCCCCTTTCTGTCCCCCCCCCAATTTGTAGAGTATGAAGGGGAACTTCAGGGTTGTTTTTATTTGCATATCTCGTATTAGTAATTCAGAGCATTCTTCATGTGGTTGTGAATACTTTGTGGTTCTTTTGAGAATTGTTTGTTCATCTTTTAACCATTTATCTATTGGGGAATGGCTATTAGTCTTAAGTGTTTATTGTTTATATGTTTTGTATACCAAAGTCTTACAAGAGAAATCTGATATAAAGGTTTTTTCCCCCATTAGACCATTTTCCTTCTTAACCTATACATTAATTTTGTCTGTGCAGAAGGTTTTCAGGCAATCAATATTTATGTGCCTATATTGTGCCAGGTACTGGGCTGTGTTGGGAATACAAAGAAGCAAAAAATACTTTCAAGAAAGTTTACAATCTGGGGCGGTGTAAGGGTTATGGGATTTAAAGATCTCCCATGCCCCATGGACGTGCTGACATAGCAGAACAAGAGAAAGTGAAAAGCCGAGCTAACGGTCCTGCGGTTGGCAGTTGGCGGCGGTTGCCTTTTTCTTTTTTTTTTTTTTTTTGAGTTAGGACTCCGGCTGAGCACTGCCAGGGGC
>NW_027187419.1:99763651-99767215 GCF_028583685.1 Petaurus breviceps papuanus
ATGGATAATTATATCAGCATATTTGTAATCTCTATAGGCATTGTGAATATGGCATTGCTGATACAGGCGGCCAAATGGCTCAGAGAGTATGAACACCGGCCCCAGTGTCGGGATGACCTGGGGAATCGAATCCAGGCTCAGATACTTAGCACCACACTCAGAAATAACTGGCCATATAACCTTGAGCAAGTTACTTAAACTCAATTGCTTATAAAAAAAAGTTTACAGTCTAAGACAAATATATACAAAGCAAACTATATACAGAATAGGAAATAAAAGGGGGGAACTATAGGAATTAAGAGAGTTGGGGAAGGTATCTTGTGGAAAGTGAGACTTAAAAGAAGCCAGGGAGGTCATTCATTAGTCAGTGAAGGAGGGAGAACATTCCAGATGTGGGATTCCAGCCAGAGGAAATGTTTAGAGCCAAGAAACAGTGTAGTTATCCATTCTAATCTATTCTAATTACTTGTATCTTTTTTGGCTAAGAATGTATCTCCTAACTGTAAACTGTGAGGGATATGATCTTTAATATTAAACTTGTGTATCCATTTAGAATAGGGAATTTCATTTTCTTTTTACCTATCTTTATACCTCTAATTCTGTCCTTGTCTCATTGCTGTTGCATTTCCATAACTATATCGAACAATAGTGAGGAAGTAGGTATCCTTGCTTCATTTAGATTTACTGGGAAAAGTTCCAATATATTCCCATTGCACACAATGCTTGCTTTTGGTTTTAGATAGATGGTTTTTATAGTATTTAAAAGGTCCCTCTATGTCAATACTTCATAGATTTGTTTATTTATTTTTGGTCAAAAGCTTTTCTTCATCTATTGAGATGATTGGTTTTGGAATTTTTTATCTTTAATATAATTATGTAACTTTCTTCATGTGGAATTGTCTTTGTATCCCTGGCATAAATCCTCCATAATGAATGAATCCTTGAATAAATTTTTGATAAGATATTAAGATTTTTGCATCATGTTCATTAATGATATTGGCCTATTGATTTTTTATCCTTTTCTGGTTAAGGTATTAAGATATATTTATCTCAGTAAAAGTGACTCTGAAGAAACTTTGGAGCTATAGAGCCCATAAAATGACACAGAGAAGCTAACCTCCCGCTGAGGACAGCTTGGCAGGCCAGCAGAAAGTGACCAGCACAGTGCTCTGGGAGCCTAGCCCAGCCCTGCACGAGGCAGAGGTTTTAACCCCAGGGTGGGACTGACCAGCCACCAGCTGGAGGGACTTCAGATCACCAACAGATGTGGTGGTTTCCAGAATTATCAACACATAGATGCTAAGGACAAAGTGAGAGGTCAGTGCAGTGTGGACTTTGAGATCCAGTAGTTCGGAAGTGCATTCAGCCTTTGCCCCCAGGGCGAGAAGCGGCTGAGGCACAGCAGCTGTGCAGGTGCAGTCACATGGCAGCTTCAGCTCCTGGCCTGTAGACTGTAGGGGGACCAAGTGACCAGTTTGAGGGGTAATCGCTCTTGCTTTAACCTGCTTGGATCTGGATTGCAGTCTAGGGTGGAGGTCCTAGAGTATGCAACCAGCTTGCCACAGAGTGTGGAGGCTTCAGAGAGGGCACCCAATTAATACCTTTGGCACCTGAGAAAACCCCAGTGATTGGGACGAAGCTCCCCTGTCTGGTAGCAGAGTCCTACTGTGGAAAAAAGTCCAAAAGTCAAGTAATTGAGTGGCAACATGAGCAAACGAAGGAATCAAAGCAAGCAGAGCAACTCAACTTTACACTCCTATTTTGGGGACAAAAAAAAGATCAAAGCATGGAATGGGAGGAAGATAACAAAGTCAGAACTCCTGTACCAAAAGCTTCTAAGAAAAATACGAGCTGGTTACAGGCCATAGAGGAGCTTAAAAGATTTTGAAAACCAAATAAGAGATGTAGAGGAAAAATTGGGAAGAGTAATGAGAACAATGCAAGAAAATTATGAAATGAGAGTCAACAACTTGACTGAAGAAAATAACACCTTAAAAAATAGACTAACTCAAATTGCAAAAGAGGCTCAAAAAAGGCAATGAGAAGAATGCCTTAAAAAGCTGAATTTGCCAGATGTAAAAAGAATCTCAAAAGCTCACTGAAGAGAATCATTCCTTCAGAATTAGATTGGAGCAAATGGAAGCTAGTGACTTTATGAGAAATCAAGATACTATTAAACAGATCGAAACAAATGAGAAAATAGAAGGCAACATGAAATATCTCATTGGGAAAACCACTGACCTGGAAAATAGATCCAGGAGAGATAATTTAAAAATTACTGGACTACCTGAAAGCCAAAAAAAATGATCAAAAAAAGAACCTAGAAATCATCCTTCAAGAAATTCTCAAGGAAAATTGCCCTGATGTTTTAGAACCAGAGGGCAAAACAGAGGTTGAAAGAATCCACTGATCACCTCCTGAAAAAGATCCCCAAAAGAAAACTCCTAGGAATATTATAGCCAGGTTCCGGAATTCCCAGATCAAGGAGAAAATATTACAAACAGCCAGAAAGAAACAATTTGAATATTGTGGAAACACAATCAGGATAGCACAGGATCTGGCAGCTTCTACACTGAGGGATAGAAGGGTTTGGAATATTATATTCTGGAGGAGAATATAACATCAATTAAGAATAATAATTAAATAATTAAGAATAATAACCCCAAAGGAGATGGGATTAAAACGAAGACTCACTTACCCAGAAAAACTGAATATCATGTTTCAGGGGAAAAAATGGTCATTCAGTGGAATAGAGGACTTTCAAGCATTCTTAATGAAAAAACCATAGTTGAATAGAAAATTCGACATTCAGATACAAGAAGCAAAGAAGCATGAGAAGGTAAACAGGGAAAAGAAATCATAAGGAAATTATCAGAGTTGAACTATTTACATTCCTACATGGAAAAATGATAATTGTAACTGATGAAACTTTTCTCAGTATGAGAATAGTTGAAGGGAATAGAAATGTGTATGCATACACACACATTATCTATATAGGAAGGTATATGGGCGTATGAATACATATGTGAATGTGTGTATATTGAGGAGATGGGGAGGTACAAAATTGGATAAACTATCTCATATAGAAGAGGCAAGGGAAAATGCTTACAATGGAGGGGAAGTACAGGAAGGCAAAAGGGAATGGGTCAACCTTATTCTCATTGAATTTGGCTTAGGGAGGGAATGACATATACCCTAAATAGGCTATTCACCCTACAGGAGAGTAGGGGGGAAGGGGATGAGGGGGGGATGATGGAAGGGCGGGAAGGCTGGGGGGGAGGGAAGTTGAAAGCACCCACTTTTGAAAAGGGACAGGATCACAGTAGAGAATAGAACAAATGGGAGGTGGGCTAGGAGGGAGAGAAATATAGTCAATCTTTTACAATACATACACCATGGAAATGTTTTGCATAGCTACACATGTACAACCTACCGTGTTTCCCCGATAATAAGACCTATCCTGAAAATAAGCCCTCCCCTTACTGTGTAAGATTCCTCTAAAATAAGCCCTCCCCCGAAAATAAGCCCTATTGAGATTGCTACTGTAGTGAAGGTGATCCCCTG
>NW_027187419.1:99767315-99845025 GCF_028583685.1 Petaurus breviceps papuanus
CACCCCCCCCCCCCCCCCCCGTGAAACGCACGCCGTGCTCTGAGCTGCATCCAATCAGAGCTGCAGCAGTGAGCGCGTCATCCTGTTCTTTATTGAATTCATTATTGAATAAAGGTACATTTTTTTGTTCACATTTACTTGTTTATTAAAATTGCTGTCAATGTTCATTAAAATAAGCCCTCCCCTGAAAATAAGCCCTCTGGTGTTTTTCTGTCCAAAAAAAATAATAAGACAGTGTCTTATCGGGGAAACACGGTATACTGAATTGCTTATCTTCCCAGTAAGGGTAGGTGACAAGGGAGGAAGGGAATGAATCTGGTATTCAAAGTTTTAAAATCAAATGTTTAAAAAAATGCACACACACACACTATATATATACCATTATTAATATTATTTTACATGTAACTGGGAAATGACATACAGGCACTGGGGCATAGAGATCCACTGGGTCCTACTGGAAAGTCAGAGGGGGTATGGGAGAAGATATGGGAGAGAGCAGACTGGAGGAGGGAATATCCAGTGGGATCGCTATTTTGGGGTGGTGGGTAGGGGATAAACAGGGAGAAAATATGTAACTCAAAATCTTGTGGAAATGATGTAAACTAGAAGTTAATAAAGCATTTGATTTTAAAAAAAGTTCAATTTGAAAAAAATGTATTTGTCTCATCAAATATTCTACTAGGGGTGTTTTCTTTCTCAATTTTTGAGAATAATTTGTTAAGTATCAGTACTGTTCTTTAAAGGCTTGATAAGGATTCTCCTGTGAATCCACGCGGACCTTAAGTTTTATTATTTTGGTAGTTCTTTTACATCTAGATCCAGTTCCCCTTCTGAGGCTGGATTACTGAAGATCTAAATCTGGTCTTTTGACAATTAAGAGTATTTTACATTTTTGAAGGTATTCCTCTATTTTGTGTTCTCAGTTTTTGTTAAATTTTAACTGCATAATACGGCCCAATTATTTTTTATTTCTTCTGAATTCACCTTATTTGCTATTTTATTGACTTGATTTTATGCTCCCTTCTTTTTATTCAGATTAGCTAAGAATCTGTCAATTTTCTTTTCAAAGAACTGTTTTTACTATTACTTTGTATGGATTTGTTTTGGTTTCATATTTTCCTTCTAATTTTTTTATATCTCCTCTTATGTGTTTATTTTATATTTGCATATTGCATTTCTAATTTTTAAAAATCCATATTCAGCTCATTAATCCTATTTTTCTATTTTAGTATGTAAGTATAGGATTTTTGAGGACTGCTTTTGTAGCATCACAGAAATTTTGCTACATTTTTTCATCATCTTCATCTTCATGTGGGTCATTATCTTTTGATTGTGATCCCCAAACCAACTTAATGTTTACCACCATCATGGCTGGCAAATCATATAATATGCCTTTTTACATTTTGGGGGGCAATATCTTTGTGCCCTAGTATATGGTCAATTTTGGTAAAAGTTCCATATGGTTCAGAGAAATATGCGTATTCTTTTTCTATTTAGAAGATGCCATAAGTCTTTTAATTCCTTTCCTCAGCAATTTGTTCAGTTATATATTTTGTTTTATCTTCATTAGATTTAATCAAAACAGAAAAGAATATTGAAGTCTTGGGGCAGCTAGGTGGCACAATGAATAGAGCACTGGCCCTGGAGCAGGAGGACCTGAGTTCAAATGTGGCCTCAGACACTTGACACACTTATTAGCCGTGTGACTTTGGGCAAGTCACTTAACCCCAACCACTCTCCAAAAAGAAAATAAAAAGAATATTGAAGTCTCTTGCACCATCGTATTATGCTCTGTATTTTCTTGTTGCTCATGTATTTTCTTTATGAATTTGGATGCTAAGGGGATTTGGATGCTAAAAGTTTATTACCGATAGTAATTTGTCTGTGGTCCCTTTCAGTCCAATAGTTTTGTCTGTCCCTTTTCATTTTTTTAATGTTTTCACTCTGACAGCATGGTTGCAACATAAAAAAATTCACTTTATACATAGTAAATATTTATCCATCCCTTCAGTTATGTATGTCTGTTTTTTAAATGTTTCTTGTAAGCAACAGATTGTAGGGTTTTGTTTTCTTATCCAGTCTGTCACTTTTTTTTCTTGTTTAATCCATTCACATTTAAAATTATGAGTTAGGTTTATATTTTCCTTCAATTGTCTCTAATATTGGTTTTTAAAAATGATTCCCCACTCCCCTTCTATTGTAAATACAGTATTATGTTCTTTCAGTTTTAAAATGGCTGCCTCCCACTGACTCCCCTTCAATCCCCTCCTCTCATTTGTTACTCCTTGCCCTTCGGGGTTTTACTTATTAACTCCTATTAATTTTATTGAATTTTATTTCATTAATTACTTTGTATCCTTTATCTCTATCTGCTTTTATCTGGTTATGTAATTGTACCACTCCTCTCTCCCTTTTCCTTGGTCAAGTAGATTCCCCATTCCTCTCTTACCCTTCAACTGGTCCTGTTCATTAGTTTTAAAAATTTATTTTCTAGCACCCTTTTAAAAAGTATTTCTCTCTCGCTCTCTTCATTACCCACTTCTGTCCACTCTAGATTTTCATTCTGATTCATGACCCCTTCATGGTCTAATTTCTCATATGATGAAAACTGCCAAGGTATCCATTCTAGGCTCTTCCCTCTAAGCGGTTTTTGCCACTGCTTAGTAGAGCTTGCCCCATGGATTCCCCTTTTCCATTGTACCTCAACCTCAGAAAAATGCTAATTATTTATTGCAGGTGTCAGATAGGACACTGCCCCATGGTAGGACCCCTCCTCTAGCATGTCTCTGATCACACAGCCCACCACTGGTCTAAACCTTCCCCTAGTTAATGCCCCCAAACCCATTTATCTCAAAATCTTCCAGGGTCAATTCCCTCCACTCCCCCAGGTGTCAGCTGTCTCCAGGGGGGCTAAGCCCCCTCCTTCCCAACGTAGGACAAGTAGACTTTTCAAACATCAAATTCTCTGTCACAGCCAGCATAAGGTCCCCATCTCCCCTCACTAACCATTTTTCTTCAAACACAGGCACGTTCAGAGTCACTCCCTCCCACCCCCTAAGGCCGCCACCCCTCCCAAATTCTTGCCCCTCCCCACATGCTCCCTCTGCAGTCTTTTCGACCCCAGAAGTCACTTTTTCTCATTAGCCCTTGACTTGACTCCAGCTCATCACACGCTCCTTTCTGTCCCTTTCACGTGCCTGCTTCATGTTGTAATGTAATCCCACAAAAAAAAAATTTTTATTCACCTGTAGACATAGTCAGATTATGTCCATGATACCCCTGTCCATGTCTTCACTGTTAACTTTATCAGATTTATGCCATCACCCTGTGTCTGAGAAACAATCTTTTCAGCTGTTTTTCCTCCTAAAAATGTTTCAAACACTTCTTTATTACTGAATATCTTTTTTTCATGTACAGGTATACTTTGGAGATATTGAGGGTTCAATTTCAGACCAACACAATAAAGTGAGCCACATGAATTTTTGGTTTTCCAGTGCATATAAAAATTATGCTTACACTACACTGTAATCTATTAAGTGTGAAATTATATTTTGTAAGAAAAACCAAAATGTACATACTTTAATTTTATAATACTTTATTGCTAAAAAATGAGCCTTCAGTGAGTTGGGATCATTTGTTGGTGGAAGGCCTTGCCTTGATGTCGATGGCTGCTGACTGACTGGGGGTGATGGTGTCTGCTGTAGGTTGGAGAGGCTGTGGCAACTTCTTAAAACAAGACAACAATGAAGTTTGCCACATTGATGACTGTTTCTTTTACTTGAACACTTAGAAGTCATTGTAGAGTCCTTAATTAGCATAATTTCAATATTGTTGTCTCTCAGGGAATAGGGGGCTCAAGAAGAGGGAGAGTGGGAAACAGTTGGCCAGTGGAGCAGTCAGAACACACACAACATTTAAGTTTGCTGTTTTATACGAGCGCAGTTCATGGTACCCCAAAACAATTACAATAGTAACATCAAAGATTATTGATCGCAGGTCACCATTACAGATATCATAATAATGAAGAAGTCTGAAATATTGAATTACCAAAATGTGACACAGAGATACAATGTAAGCACGTGCTGTTGGAAAAATAGGACCAATAAGACTCAATGAAAGGTTGCCACAAAACTTCAATTTTTGAAAAAAAAAAAGCGACATCTATAAAGCACCATCTATAAAAAGCACAACAAAGCAAAACACAATAAAACAAAGTATGCCTATATACCTTTTTCAGGGTAGGTCACCCTGGGCTGCATCCTGAGCTCTACTCTTCTTCAGAATGCATTATTCTATTGTTTCTTATGTTTTCTAGTGGGTACAGAAGTCTTGTACTATTTTAATTTCCTTTCCAATCTCTTAGAGAAGTAGGTGTTTCTCAATTGAGTTGTTAAATTTAACCAGTATGTATCCTGGTGTTTTTAGCCCTGGGTTTTTCTTTCCCCCTAGAGGCAATCTGTGAATTCTTTCACACATTTTGTGTGTTCAGGAGTTCTAAGCAACTCTATTCTGTTATTTTCTGCATTGTGGTTATTAAGATTTCTTTGTCTTGTTCTCCTGGGAGACTTTAGGATCCTTAGGTTGTCTTTATGAATCTTGTCTTTGAGATAACAATGTTTTGCTTGCATAGTGAGAGCATTTTCTTTTAATGTTATTGTTTTTTGCTTCTCATTCTAAATTATTCTTCAGTTCTGTGTATTTGTAGTCCAGATCTATAGTATCACTTTTGTTTCTTTAATGAGGCTTGTCATTAGTAGTTAATTAATTTAATTATTTAATTAATTTAATTAGCATTCAGTATTTCTATTCTATGTATTATTTTTGCTATACAGGGTTTTTGGACTTTGGGTTTCCATGACCATGGAGACAGTTGAATTTCTGGAACCAGAAGGTAAAACAGAAATGGAAAGAATCCACCAAAAGCCCCTTGAAAGGGATCCCAAAAGAAAAACTCCTAGGGATATTGTAGCCAAATTCCAGAGTTCCCAGGTCAAGGAGAAAATATTGCAAGTAGTCAAAAAGACACAATTCAAGTTTTGTGGAAATACAAATCAGGATAACACAAGGTTTAGCAGCTTCTACATTATGGGATCAAAGGGCTTAGAATACAATATTCTGGAGATCATAGGAGCTAGGATTAAAACCAAGAATCACCTATCCAGCAAAACTGAGTATAATACTTCAGGGGCAAAAAATGGATATTCAATGAAATAGAGAACTTTCAAGCATTCTTGATGAAAAGACCAGAGCTGAATAGAAAATTTAACTTTCAAATACAAGAATCAAGAGAAGCACAGAAAGGTAAATAGGAAAGAGAAATCATAAGGAACTTATTAAAGTTGAATTGTTTACATTCCTACATGGAAAGATGATATTTGTAACTCATGAAACCTTCCTCATTATTAGGATAGTTGGAGGAAATATATATATGTATGTATACATACATGCATACATACACATACATATACATATGTATAGATAGAGGGTACAGAGTGAGTTGGATATGAAGGGATGATATCTAAAAAATAAAACTGAGGGGTGAGAGAGGAATATATTAGGAGAAGGAGAAAGGGAGAGATAGAATGGGGCAAATTATCTCATATAAAAGGCAAGAAAAAGGTTTCACAATGGAGGGGAAGAGAGGTGTGGTGAGAGGGAATGAGTGAACCTTATTCTCACTGGATTTGGCTTAAGGAGGGAATAACATGCACTCAGGTACATTACTCTACAGGAAAGCAAAGAGACAGGGGATAGGAAATGAGGGGGCATGATAGAAGGGAGGGCAGATTGGGGGAGGGGGTAGTTAGAAGTAAACACTTTGGAAAAGGTACAGGGTTAAAGGAGAAAATTGAGTAAGTGGGAGTGGGATAGGAATAGAGGGAAATATACTTAGTCTTTCACAACATGATTATTGTGGAGTGTTCTGCATAACTCACATTGAATTGTTTGCCTGAGTTCTCAATGAGGGTGGGTGGGGAGGGAAGAAGGGAGATAATTTGTAACTCAAAGTTTTAAAAACAAATGTTAAGGGGCGGCCAGGTAGCACAGCAAGTAAGAGCACCGGCTCCAGTGTCGGGATCAAATCCGGGCTCAGACACTTAGCACCCACCCAGAAACACCTGGCCGTGTAACCTTAAGCAAGTTACTTAACCCTGATTGCTTAGGGGCAGCCAGGTGGCTCAGCGAGTAAGAGCACCAGCCCCAGTGTTGGGATGACCTGGGGATCAAAACCGGGCTGAGATACTTAGCACCACACCCTGAAATAACTGGCTGTGTAACCTTGAGCAAGTTACTTAACCCCGGTTGCTTAAAAACAACAACAACAAAAAAAATGTTAAAAATTGTTTTTACATGCAACTGGGAAATAAGATATACAGGCAATGGGGTATAGAAATCTATCCTGCCCTACAAAAAAATAAGGGGAAAGTGGGTAAGAGGAGGAGCGTGATAGAAGGGAGGGTAGGCTGGGGGAAGGGGTAATCAGAATACACACCAGTCTGGGGTGGGGGAGAGGGAAAGATGGGGAAAAAAATTTGGAAATCAAAATCTTGTGGAAATGAATGTTGAAAGCTAAAAATAATTTAACACGGGATATACATATATAATCAAGCAAAACATTTCCATAATAGTCACGTTGTGAAAGAAAACATAGACCAAAGGGGGGAGGTGTGTGAACCTCAAGAAAAATGAAGTAAAAACCATATGCTTCAATCTGTATTCAGACACCATCAGTTCTTTCTCTGTAGATAGACAGCATTTTTCATCCTAAGTCCTTCAGAGTTGTGTTGGACTACAGTATTGCTGAGAATAGCCAAGTCATTAACAGCTGATCATCTTAAAATATTGCTGCTACTTGATACACAGTACATTTTGTTTTGTGTCAGAGCTCATGTAAGTCTTTCCAGTTTTTTCTGAAAGCGTCCTGCTCATCATTTCTAATAGCACACTAATATTCCATCACAATCACATACCACAGTTTGTTCAGTCATTCCCTAATTGATGGGCATTCTCTTGTTTTCTAATTCTTTGCCCCTAGAACTCTTTTTCTATTTTATTAATGTATGTTCTTAAAGACATAGTTTTTCCTGCGAGAAATGCTTTAGTTGCATCCCAGAAATTCTGGCATGTTGTTTTTTCATTATGATATTCATATGATTAATGACTTTTTATGATTTATTCCTTGATTCACTCATTGTTTAGGATTCCACTGTTAAATCTCCATTTTTGTCTATGTCTTCTGTTTGTAGTCCTTTAAATGATTACCATCTTTGTTGCATTATGGTGTATTGGATACATTTACCATTTCTGTCTTTTTACATTTGTTTGCAATATCTCTGTGCCCCAATACATGGTCAATATTTTTAAGTTATATGTACTGCTGAGAAATACACATATTCAGTTGTAGTCTCATTTATTGATGGTTTTGATCATTTTTCAGTCTCTTTTTCCTCTAAAAAAATGGAAAATATTATGTGTTATATATGATGGCTCTACAGGGGTAGAGACACTGGGAGAAATCCTGATGATTTAAAAAACAAAATATACCAATAAGATTTTTTAAAAAATAACTCAATCAACAAACAAAGTGCTTACTTTGTGCCAGGCACTATAATAAACTGGGGACACAAAGGAAAAAATTGTCCCTGTACTCAAGGACTTTATATTTTAATGAAAAGATGAGTTAAGTTTAAGACATTTTGAATTTGAGGGACTATAGGACATTCGGTTGGAAATGCTAAAAAGGTATTTGGTCATTCAGAACTGGAGCTTAGGAGAGAGACTTGGGATGGATATCTGGAAGCCAGCTACATAGAGAATGACCATTATACCCATTGGAGTTGATGTGTAGACATAGGGGAGGGAGAGGGCTCAGGACAAAGCTTTGGGTGTTCACCCATAGTTAAGAGGTTGTATATAGATGAACCAGCAAAATAGCTTGGGAGGAATGGTCAGACAGGTAGGAGAACCAAGAGAGAGCACTGTCACAAAAACCTAGAGAAGAGGTTACTGCAGGAGGTTGACCGAGAGTGTCAAATGTCAGAAAGGGAAAAAATGATAAATATTAAGAAAATGCCACTAGATTCAAGAGGTTGTTGGCCACTTTGGAGTAAGCTGTTTCAGACCAGTGATGATAGAAACCAAATTATAAAGTACAGAAAGGAAAGGAAATGGAAACTGAGTAGTGACAACTTTTTCTAGGAGTCTAACTGTAGAAGAAGGGAGAGAGACTGAGGGATGGAGGAGACTTGGGTTTTTTTAGGCAAGACAGAAGGAATCAGTGGGCAGTGAGAGATTAGAGAGAAGGGATATTCAAAGCAGCAATTAGCTATAGAATGGTGGTGGGGGGGGAGGGAGGTGGAGCTAAGAGAAGTGCAGCCTCTTCATCCAAGTCCAGAGACAAAGAGAGACATGGAATGTCAAGAAGCTGTGAGACATACAAAAGGAGGGAGGGAGGTAGGCACTGGGGAATGACCTCCATTTTGATCCCTCTTGCTACTATGTCCTTATTCCTAAATTACTTTGTACTTTCACACATATTTGGCCTGATAGATCTTAGTGAAAAAGAATGTTTCCTTTTTGCCTTTGAATCCCCAGAGCACACTGTAGCATCTGGCACATAAATGTTTGTTGGCTAACTAAGAAAAAAAGGACACTGACAGATGAACGATTTATTTTTGTCTTTTCTTGTGAATATAAAATAAGACTTGAATTGTTTAAAGAATTACAAGGAGGGGCGGCCAGGTGGCTCAGCGAGTAAGAGCACTGGCTCCAGTGTCAGGATGACCTGGGAATCGAATCCCGGGCTCAGATACTTAGTACCACACCCAGAAATAACTGACCATTTAACCTTGAGCAAGTTACTTAACTCCAATTGCTCTAAAAAAAAAAGCAAATTGGGCTTTGTTTTTTTTAACACTAACATGCCTCAAAAAAAAAAAAAAAGCCTCGGGCAACTAAGGTGCAGTGAATAGAGCACTGGCCCTGGAGTCGGGAGGACCAGAGTTCAAATCTGGACTCAGACACTTAACACAAAAACTAGCCATGTGACCTCGGGTAAGTCACTTAATCCCCACTGCCCAGCCTTCCCGCCTCCAAAAAGGGAAAAAAAAAAAAAAGGAAAAAAAATGCCTTATTCAAAAGTGCTCAAGAATATGCCAGGAAAATTTTTTCACTGAAAGAAAAATTTAATAAAAGATTAAAAATTTTATAGAGCTTCATTCTAATTTTTTGTTACCTTTGAAGTGGGAGGTAGAGAACATTCCAGAAAGTTTACAAACTAAGATGCTTAATTTGCAATGCAATACTGCTCTCATTAGATTTTCAGGAAACAAAAAAGTTACCTGTACTTGACCAACCACCCTCCCCCCAACACATGCAGCTGAGATCCTCTGCAGTGAGAAAAATAGTTTTCTTTGGCAGCACTTACCTATGCAAACAATTCTTCTTATAAATGAAACAATCTAAAAATGAGAAAAAGACTAAGAAACATTTAAAAGCATCAGTGAAGGTGGCTGTCCAGAACATTTATTTTTTGCCAAGGATTATGAAGTTCTTAGAATCAAAATGTCAAATTACTATCCCACTGAAGAGAATTTCTATTTTCAGATAATATTATTAATTTGCATTTAGTTCTACTTATTTTTAGATCTGATTATTATTAATAAACAAATCAAGAAAAGCATACTTCCCCCCCCAAAGAGTTTGACCTAAAAAAATAAGTGCTCTTCAGAATGAATACATAAATATATAATCTTAGTTTTATTAAATTGTACTATTACTCTTTTCAATTTCAGAAAACCACCATGACTTTTTGAGTACTGGATTAGATTATCTTTGAGCTACTGACCAATCATGTGGTTATCTGATTCTAAGTGACCACTTAAATTAAGAGAAATTAGCAAGTTTCAATTTTGCTTTTCCCCTTGCATCATAAGCATCATTTATTTTAACATGAACTAAAAGACATCCAAGCAATAATCAACTTTACTTATTCTCCCACATTCTAGGTATTTACATGCCCACTGAATTTGCCTAAAACAAATCCTTAAATAATAACCGCCAAGTGAGTATGCTATTTTATTAAGGTTAGGAACATGCAAACAAAAGTGCTACATAAAATAGGAAATCTATTAGCCCAGTATTCAAAGCACCAAAGTTCACTATTGTAATCATATCACCGTTCTTGACAGAGTATGTACTTTAATCTGTCTAAAGGACAGGTGCAACTCTCAAGTGTGCCTAGGAGAATTTAAGTGCTTTTACCCAAGGAGCTATTTCATTTTATCTCTGTATCCCCATCGCTAGCAGTGGCACGTCCTAAATGCTTGTTGTTTGAATAACGTTGTGTCACTTACCTCAGTTTAGCTTCCACTGTACACATTTTAAACATTCTGACCTTGCTCTGGCATTCTAAAGTACTTTGCAGCTGGGGTTCTATTTGTAGGCAAAGGAGCTGCGTTAGTATCTTAAATCTTGAAGCTTTCATTTAAATTTTACTTACATACAGAGTCTTTAAATTTCAATTGTCATTGTTTATTACTCTATTGGCTACATTCTCTACAAATTCAGCAGCGTCTTAAAGAGACAGTTAATGTGTCTATGTACAGTGAAAAACAGAATGGCTTGCAACATTAAAAACAAGAGCCATAGTATAAATGTACAATATTAAATGAGAACCTGTGGTAAGATTGCCTCCTTTTTCTGTAACATGGACAAAACTTAATTACTTACATATAATTCAGCATCATGAATGTGACAGCAAAAGGAGTAATGTACAGGAGAGAAATACAGCATCCTGAAAAGAAAAAAAAAAACAACAGCTTCTACCATACAAGGCAGTTAGAAAATATTTCACATGTTAACACATCTGTACAAACCACAAGAAAAATTTCTTTATAGGAATAACATCCCACCTTGCCAATAGGAATCTTCCAGAAAAACAGAATAACCATGAACAATTTCTAAATCTAGAATCTGTGCTCGCAGCATCAGAGCACAAGAAACTGACTTAAAAGAGCTGATATGTCCAACATATTCAGTTATACATGCCTTGATTGTTAATGAATTGCCTACTTTTATTATCTCTCTATGACATACAGTCAACTTGCACCTTAAGGAGGTCATTCAATTTTTTTGCAAAGGTAAAAGCAACATCACTTAGCAGCAATTAAAGCGCTTTCAAGGAGACTTAAAAAAAATACAATATCAATTAGAAAAAGCCATACTTTAAACATTTGTACAAGAATAAGCTGCTGAAACTTGTGTATAATTGAAAATACGACATCTGTACAACAATTTACAATAGAACTTGAAGGGAATTGATCATTATCCTGCATAGAACTGGTCTACATTTGGTTACATACTGCCACTTACTTTTTAATCACAAGGCCAGGAAATGATTTATGAAATACTTGCTAAAAATTCGAATATTTTGGAAACACAGGAAATATTACAATTTAGCTAATTCAACAGGATTTCAAAATATGCAGCTCATTTAGTCAAGGGTTAAAGTATCTAGGAATAGCTCACCACTCAAAATGATAACCAATGCGAAAAAAGAAATGTGGTTTTGAGGTATAACTCTGCAAAAGCCCAAAGAGGCAAAAAACAAAGTTTAACTCTGTCCAAAAAGTCTGTGATACTCCATTATTCCATAACACAAGGTGACTGTCATTCACTTCTTACTTTGGTGTCAGCAGAATTTCTGCTGAATGGCTAATGCATGGACACAGGCACTGTAGTTCTTGTGTTAGAACTTGTCTGATATTTCCTCCATGAATTTAAATAATGAAAAACTACCCTTCATATTAGAAGTCTCCAGTATCAGACAAAAATTTATTTAAGTATTATAAAGGTTATTTACAATGTCTCCCCCGCCCCAATAGCCCCCAAAGGTCCGTTTTCCTCCTCTTAAACACAGTACTCTTGTCTGTGTGCAAGAGGTAGTGATCCTTCAACGTTTAAGGTTACAGTCAGAAGAGTACATTTATTCACAGTCCATGATCCACTCGAATACAAATTACACTAAAGAAGAACTTCAGTTTGAAAAGTTTTCAATATTGTCTTGTGTAAAAAACACTCAAATGCTCTCAAATAAGTCTGCATTTGAAAACAATTGAAAGACATCATGCCAGTCTTGGAGCCACGTCAATAAGAAATTATACTTGAAGAAGGCGGGGTGGGGGCTGTGAGTCCAGCCATATGTAAATTCCCTGAAGAATTTGATCTTCTCATGTGTGGGAGAAGGTAAGGATCATTAGCCAGCTGGTGGACATCAAATCGATCCTCTTTACGATATGCTAAACAACGTCTTATGAAAGCCTAAAAAAATAGAATTCAGAAATAAAATGTCAGATTTTAAATGTTTTCCTAAATATTAGCTTACCAGTATATTCCTAGAGAATTATGTGAGTTGTGAACAGGGGTTCAGTTATAATCTTTACATAAAGGACTCTCAAATTCATATAAGCCATCTAAATCTATCAATTCTAGAGTCTTTAGACATTATAAAAGACTGACCTATATTACATATCATACTTTAAAAGAATAAGAGAAGTCCTATCATTTTGAAAATAAAATCTGAGTATCCTGGAAGGGAAACAATTATAATCCATTTTTTGGAGATTATAAATAGTCTGTTCTGAGACTCTGAAATACAAAATTCACTTTCAATAATATATATATACGTTATAGAAAAATAGTTGTAGAAAAAACAGTTTAGTCATCTTTTGAAATTCACATGAGTAATGACCACTGTGTAGAATTTTATCCACTTAAATTAATAGCATAATACTCCCTTATTTTCTTTTTCTTAGGAAATTCTCATTTTCTCATCAGAGTCTATATTATCATATGATTAGAAGGTTCCTAGGCACCAAAGATCCACAACCCACCCAACCACCCTTTTGAAAAGAGGCCAAGATAGATAAAGGGGTTGAATTCTAATCTTGCTTCTGATCATTTTTTCTTGGAAAACCAAATGCCACAACACTGGTTCCCTCAGACATTTCTTCTTTCTGTGCACTCTCTCCTGGAGATATCATTAGCCTCTATGGATTTAACTATCATGTCTGTAACTCCCCAACCCTCAGTTATCTCTTGAGTTCTAGCCCTGCACCCCCAATTGCCTGAGTATCTCCACCTGCATATTCCATAAGCATCTCAAACACGTCAAAACCAACTCGAATCCAATCCTCCCAACTTCATACTTCTGTTGAGCACACTTCTGTTCTTCTAGTCACCCTGGTTTGCATCTAGGAGTCATCCCTGACTCTTCACTCTTTCTAATTCCCCAAGCTAATAACAGTTGCCAATTCTTAATGATTCCACCTCCTGAAAATCTTTTGCATCTGATTCCCTCTCTACTCATCCCATAATGATCTCAAATCAGGCCTTTATCAATAGTCAGCTGGACTATGACAATAGTCTCCTAATTGCTCTTCTGAAATCTAGTGTCAATTCCTCTCCAATCCATCCTCCAGAAAGCTATCAAATTGATATTCCAACAGTGTAGGTCTGACTACATGATTCCCCTGATCAAAAATCTTCAGTGGCTCTCTACTGCCTTTAGGACAGAATGCAAATTTTTCTTTTTGGCACTTAAAATCTTTCAAATTCTGTTTCCAGAATATCTTTCTAGGATTATTCTCTGTTCTCCATCATGTACTCCACACATCAACCAGACTGATCTACTTATGTTCCCTGCCATGCAAGCCTTTGTACAGGCTGTGCCTCCCTCATGCCTAGAATGTCTTGTGCTCTTTATCTTCAGGTCTTGGGTTCTCTTGGTCTTCTCTCTTTCAAAAGGCCTCTCCTCATTCCCAAGGTGTTAGTGCTCCCCCAACTCAAATCACTGTGTATACAAACTATGACCATCTTGTATCCTCTTAGTAGAATATAAGCTCCTTTAGGGCAGAGTTAGTCTTACTTCTGTACCTGCACAGCATGTAAGCACAGGAGTTTGTTGGGTTTTTTTTTTTTTGGGGGGGGGGAAGGGGAAGAAGCACCCCCTACCTACAACCCAGAAAAAAGTTTTACCTAAGAGTACATCATACAACTACGGTTATGGAGAATGGTGATAAAAATAACTACAGGGCTTTAAGGTTACAAACTACTTCAGATATGTTATATCACAAGTAGAAAAAATTACATACTATTAGCCATGAGAGGCACTAGAGATACAGCTACAAGTAACGCCAGGCAATACATGAATGTTCTTTAAGAAGGACATGATTAAATGGCAGCAGGCTGCAGCCTCTTACCCCATCTTTCTTCACAAAGCTGACCTGTGACTCCCTCAATATCCAGGCTTACACATGCATTAGAAATTACAATAGAGATTGCATTCATTTATCTTTGAAATTTAGAGCATCTTGAAAAAAGGAATACTTCTAAAGGGGGTCAGTAAAAATGGAACTTTGTGAATGAAAAATAAAAACTTATGAATAAAAAGTCAATGGTCAAATGCAAGGGTAAAGGAAGAGGGAGAAAGTGAAATGGCCTAGTACAACTTTGACTGTCTTATGGCATAAGGATGAAAACTGAATGAATAGGGGTGGCTAAGTGGCACAGTGAATAGAGCACCAACCCTGGAGTCAGGAGGACCTGAGCTCAAATCTGGCCTCAGACACTTAACACACACAAAAAACTAGCTGTGTGACCTTGGGCAAGTCACTTAACCCCAACTGCCCTCCAAAAAAACCCAAAACTGTATGAATACACACATATATCCTATACATGCAGCAGCTCTCTAGTCACAGAGGCCCAAGTGGTTTAGATTCACATGGTGGTGAAGCATAAACTAAACACAGGAACCAAACACAAACAGATTCTTACTTTCACACTTGATGCCATTTCCTACTGTTATACGAACACCTAGACCACAGCTCTTCGGTTTACCCTGGTACTTCAAAGCAAATGAAAAAGAAAACAAAAAACCCAACCCAGTGTCAACTCAAGAGCCATGACCTATCAAATGACCACGTGGAAATCCCAGACCATTATGAGGGCAGGGCTCTTGAGGAAACAGTGACTTCCTTTTTGATTTGGCCATTACAGAGCACTCACCTTGGCCTAGAACACATACTGCTCAATATGAATTTTTTTTTTTACATTATTCATTTATATAAGTTTAGTACCTTGGCTTCATTGCTTACAACAGGTTTCACAGGGAACTGAACTTCTGTGGCTTTTAATATTGTATTTTCTTGCAGGATGTCTTGTTGAGACTGGTTGTGACCAAATGGCTAAAAAATTGAATTAGATACTCATAAGGTTATAATTTTAAATCTTCCAACAGTGAAAGTACACATTTAGGTAGCTAATATGTAAGATATGTAGGGAAGCCACAAATTACAACTGGGCTTTATCTGAAAAATGTTGAATCTGTTGTTTGATATAGAGGATTTATAGCAGTATTAGAAATGGAAAATCATTTCTCAGGCTAGATAACCAAGAACCAATAAAACAACACTAATTGATATTTCTATAGTGTTTTAAGGTTTGCAAAATTCTGTCCCCACAACTCTGTAAGGCAGGTAGGGTTAAGTATTAACCTCAAGTTATAAATGAGGAAACTGATCCTCAAGGAGGTTAAGAAACTTGTGTATGCTTAAACAACCATTAAGGTTCAAAGTCACTTCAAAGTTACTTTGTGATGGTAATACAAATATGATTTTTTTAATTTTAAAAATAAATCTGAACTACAGAAAACCATATGAAGTCTAACATATAGCATCAGCAAAAATGAATTCTACTAAATACACACAAAGAAAACATTGATGTCAGTGGTAAGGACTCTAAGTTTTATAGAATTTATCTCATGTAAAATAGTACTTAAGAGGGAGAATATTACTTTAACATAACTACTTACCTTTCGACCATATAGACACTGAAAAAAGATGACTCCAACAGACCATACATCAACCTTGTTGGAAATCTTTGGAGGTTCTTTGCCAACTACAAAACACTCTGGAGGTAAATACCTTTTAAAAAATAAGACAAAGATGACATCAATATTCCTTAACAAATGCTCTAGATTAAACTTATTTTCCATATGCAAATATATATCAAATTTTCCACTGCCATCAGTGAAATTATGCATGAATTATATCATTCTATCATTTGACAGTAACTTTAACTATACAGATGGGTCTTTATGATTAAGTTACATGGTATAATTTGCCAGATTACTAGTATAAAACTAGTTAAATCACTGTGTGAACAAGAAAGTCAAGAGAAGGGGAGGCTAAGTGGCACAGTGAATAGAACACTGGCCCTGGAGTCAGGAGGACCTGAGTTCAGGTCCAGCCTCAGACACTTAAACTTACTAGCCATGCAACCTTGGGCAAGTCACTTAACCCCAACTGCCCTACCTTCTGCCTTCCAAAAACAAAACAAGAAAAAGAAAGTCAAGAGAAACAAAATCTGGGCTCATTTTCTTAATCTTTAACATGAGAATACTGGACTGCATAGTCTATAAAAAGAGAATTTCTAGCCTTATCATTCTCTGAAAAGTAGTAAAATTACTATATTTTTCTGAAATACAGAAATGAAATGATAGATATGTTTCAAAATGCGTGTAAAATTGCATTTCCGAAACAACTTAAAAAAATCCATTTCTGTGCAAATTACCTCTTTCATATTTTGAGCTACCCTTGAAACTGGAGTTATCTGGTCAAAGAATAAGACTTCTGTTCTTGATAAAGTCTGGACCAATTTAAAACAAGGCCACCTATGTCCCTACATTTTTTTTTAAGAAATCAGGGTTAAGTAACTTGCTCAAGGTTACACAGGCAGGTGTTTCTGGGTGGGTGCTAAGTGTCTGAGCCCGGATTCGATCCCCAGGTCATCCTGACACTGGAGCTGGTGCTCTTACTTGCTGTACTACCTGGCCGCCCCACGTCCCTACATTTCTACCAATACTGGGTTTGATAATTTCAACTAATGAACAGGTATACAAAATGTTTTTTTCTTTTGTTTTTAATTGTTAGCAATGCACTACATTTCTTTGTTCTATATAAACCACAAATTTATCTCCTTTAACTACTTGCCAAGTGGAGGGTATGCCTCTAACCTGTTATTTGTTTTTTTTTCTTTTGCTTTTTGGAGGGCAATTGGGGCCAAGTGACTTGCCCAAAGTCACATGGCTAGTAAGTGTATCAAGTGTCTAAGGCCGGATTTGAACTCAGGTTCTCCTGACTCCAGGGCCGGTGCTCTATTCAATGCGCCATCTAGCCACCCCTAACCTGTTATTTCTATTAATATTTTTTATATATTGGAGAGTAAAGTTTTTACCAGTTGTTTGCTGAGAATTTTCCTATTCTGACATATTCTTTTTAAGATTTATTAGATTTCTTTGAAATCTATTTCTTCTCCCATGGTGATAAACGTATAATACTGATTTCTTTCATTTTATTTTAAAATCACATGGCAGTATGGTACAGGGGAAAAATACTAATTGTTGGTGGGTGGGAATGGGGGTCAGGATACGAGGCTTTGAGTTTCAGCTCTGTTATTAACTCACTGTGTCTGGGTTTTAGTTTTCTCATTAAATGGTTAAACTTCCCATAGTTTCTATAGGAAAAGGTTGTTGGGAGAAGGACCTGAACTAAAGAAGAATGAGAAGAGATTCTAGGAGGATGTGAGGAGTTTAATGGGGACAGTGGATAGGAAAGGAACAAGGAAGACAACCAAAAGATGGAAGAGGAAAAAAGAGAAGGAAGAAGAGAAGATGGTTCAAAGAAGAGGTAAAGGAATAAGAGAAACAAGGAGGGCTCAGAAAACAGGAAGTGAAAGTAAAGGAGGATGAGAAGTGATCAAAGATGGGGAACAAGAGGACAACTCTTAGCTGGGGAGGAGGTTGTTGTTCAGATTCAGGCACTTTCATCTCTTAAAATGCTATGATTCCCAGGTTCTCTTCTAGCTCTTATGTATATTTATTATAAAATGCACTTTAACTTAAATCCATTGGGAATTTATTGGAGTAAATACTATGAGGTATAGACCTGTAATAAAATAATTATTCTTCACCTTTTAATCTAGAGGCTGCATAGCAAAATGTATTTAGTCTTAGAGGCAGAAGACTTGTGTTTAAATCCTGCTTGTAATACCTACTGGTTCTGTGACCCTGGGCAAATCACTTAATCTCTTGAGTGTCTCAAACAACTCACTAGGAATTGCTTATACTAATGAAATCACAAGTCTAGTCCAATCCATCCACCTCCAGTATATAAATCTGCTTTCCACATTTTATAAACACAGTAATACCATTAGTTTTTATACAGTTATCATGCTTCCTGGGCAGCTCTGCTAAACATTCCATCTTGCAACAATTTTCTTCATTTTATAAACTGATATCCTAATTTTTCTTTTCTACTTAAAAAAAAAAAAAGATCTACACCAAACTTTTAAGAGTTTTAATAAAATTTTAATTTTATTAACTAAATCTCATTACTTTTACTTAGATCTCTGATATGATTTCATACTATATTTATAGAACCCTAGTAGTAGAATAAGAGTTAGAATGGGTGAACTTTAAAATCTTTTCTAGCTTTCTATCTCTGATGCTACTCGATAATACTGAAAGATTATTTTAATGAAATATTGCATTACAAATTAAACATTTTCTAACAGAAGGAACACTATCAAGCTAGTAATGAATCTAAATAAAAAGCTCTGGAAAAAGACTACATATACTTATCAAAATAATCAAAAATTTTGAGGAAACTGTGTAACCATAGCAAGTCACCTCACCTTTCTGTGTCTCAGTTTTTAAATCTGAGGATTTAATAAAATTAATTAATTTTTAAAAAAGGAGATCAGGTTGGATCAAATTGCTTCTAAGGTTTTTTTTTTTCCAACTCTGAATATATGAACCTCTAATAAAAGGATTCACCTGAGACTACAAACATCTTCCTTTTGCAGATATAATCATACCTTCAGAGAAATTCAGAGAAATTTCCCCAGCACAGAAACATCTGCTTTCAAAGAGCCAATATTCTATTCTTTATTTTTTAAGTTAATTAGAAATAAATGAAAATTTAGTATAGGATAACAGGTGTCTACAATTAGATTAATCACAACAATAAATTCTAGTAGCTTCCTATTGCCTCTAAAATAAAATATAATCTTCTCTGTTTAGCTATTAAGTTGTTCTCAGACTGTCCCCAAACAATCTTTCCAGCTTCACTGTATATTACTCCATCTTGTGGACTCTGTGATCCAGTCAAACATGACACTCCATTTTCTATCTTCATGCCTTTATACTAACTGTGCCCCAAGCTTGCAAGATGCCTCTCCCTTCCTTTTTGCCTCATAGAGTCTCCTTCTCCCATCAAGACATAGCTCCAATTCCAACTACTACATGAAGCCTTTTTTGATCTCAGCAGTTACCCTCCTCCTCAAATTACATTTTATTTAACTACTTTATATTTGTTCTGTATATGCTTAAATTTATTCTCATTGTCTCTCATTAAAAGAGGAATTCCTTCTTTTGCGTGATGAACTCCTTTGACAGTCTCAGAATGCATACAAATGAATAAAATAAAACATACAGGATTACAAAGGAAACCAATGGTACTGAAAGTTACCAAAACACTAAAAAAAAGTTCACAGGTCATAGCTTAAGAACTATGTTAGAATAAAAGCTCCTTCGAGTAGGAATTTTTCATTCATATTTATATACATAGCATCTAGCATAGTACTTGGCATATGATTAATACATACTATTAACGGACAGATGTTATGATTTTACATATTATACTTCCTATATGACCCACATTAGGGTGATGAAACTAAATTTGTATTTTATATCAAGTCATTATAAAGCTATAGAGATAACAAAATCATTTTTCATTATAAAGATTCTCACTGGTTGATTCCCTTTGCGACATTTTAGGGATGTCTTCCTTGGTTCATCTCTGTAGACCTTCAAAGGATAGAACTGAACTGTTAGCCTTTAGTTTAAAGAATATTTACATGCAATTACTATAGACAAAAAGTCATAGAGTTGCTGTGGGATATGGAAATAATGACATATATAGGGCCCATTATTTTTCCATGTTCTTTATAATGTGATCTAGTCCAATTCTCTATGAAAGCCTTTCTAAGTGAAGGGGAAAATTAAACCAGTTACTACATGCATAATAGAATATAATGCCTATGAATATCAACTCTGGAGTTCCATATTTTAGCTGATATAACCAAGCTTGGCACAGATATAGCACAGTAACTCTAGTAGTCTTAAAATTGTAGCATGGTTGACTCAATTATCCAATAAATACTGTTGAAAAATACTGAATCAACAGCAGGCAATTTGCTAATATTCTATAGACGTACCAAACCTATATCTTCAAGATGCTATATTCCCACAAATGATGGAAGGCAAAAGACCAAAATAATTTACCCTTTGGGAAAGAAGGAAAAATGAGACGTCCAAGACTTTTATCATTGTGGTCTGCTACAAATAGCTGGGTAATGGGTTTCTTGGCTATCACTAGGAAATGAGATGGAATAGATGGGGAAGCATTGTGAAAAGCAAACTACTAGTCATCCTTAAAAATGATTTTGCCTGAAATTTTCCTTCAAATTATTTTTCCAAAGATCAGGAAACACAGCTGACATAACCAAAGTATGTCACAGAGAGTACAGTTACCTTAGAAGTCTTAAATCAGAGTCACACAGTTGACTTAATTATCAAATCTACCCTGCTTGAAAATGCTAATTTGAAAGTATGCAATTCAGTAATATTCTACAGACTATAACTCTAAATCTTCAAGATTCTATAAATCCCATAAACAATATAAGACAAAAAAACTAAAATAATTTAATCTTTGGAAAAGAAAAGAAAAAAGAAAGATATAGCATATGCCTAAGAAACAACATAAATTTTTTTGGGGAAAAAAAAAAAGGATGACACATTATTTTACAAATGTAAGTTAAGTTATGAAAGGAATACTACATTAAAATTGAAAACAATAAAGTTTTGGTTAAGGATTAATGAGTATTTAACAGCCCATTTTCTGATTCATGACTGTTTATGCCCAGTTCTAAGCTGTATACCAAGTGGTAGTCATTTACTGCCTGCTATATGGATGTGGTTATTTTCAGAAGTAATGCTGCTGCTAAGTTTTGAACAACAATCAGGGAGTCCCAGTTTTGTTTACACTACAGTATTTCCGTGAAAGCTCACAGAGAGGCAGACTGGAAGAGTGAAAAACACACAAGTCACAGGATCAGAAGCCCTGCATCCTGGTAATACTTGCTGGCTTTTTGGGGCCAAGGCCAAAGCCCTTGATCTCTGTCAACACTAGTTTGCTCAAATCAAGATGATGATGATGATCTGTCCTCCCTTTCTCACAGGACTGTGGTTGGGATCAAATGAATTAAAGATATGTGAAAATGCTTTGAAAACTGGAAACCATTAAGTAAGGTAATAGTATGATTATAAGTTAACTTCTCTGACTTTTTGAAGTATAATACCTATTTCTTTGGACTTCAAAGGGAAGTTTTAAAAGTTACAAATTAATCTGTATTTCAAACTTCCTGGATCAAATACAATATAAAACAAAAACTGTTTTCCAAAACCGAGTTGGTCAACTAATCATTCATTAGTTAAGCTAATAAAGCTTAAAACTGTACTAAGACTTCAGTGACATCCTGTATATATAGTAAACTCAGTTCCCTCATCTGCCAAATCATACTACTCTAAGGTCCCTTTCAGTTCTAAATCCTACTATTTCAATTGACTGTGGGCTGTGCTCCAAAACACATATTTAAATTACTTGAAATCAGAGTGTCTTCTCTCAAGAGGAAAGGAGTCAGGTTTCTACTGGGCAAGCCTTTAAAGGCCTATTTAATTTATACCAAATATATTCCCATCAGACTTTCACTCTCTTTGTAGTGGCAGTGAGGCAGCACAGTAGATAGAGTGTTGAGCCTGGAGTTAGAAAGACCTGAGTTCAAATTTAACCTCAGACATTTACCGTGTTTCCCCGATAATAAGACCTATCCCGAAAATAAGCCCTCCCCTACTGAGTAAGATTCCTCTAAAATAAGCCCTCCCCCGAAAATAAGCCCTATTGAGATTGCTACTGTAGTGAAGGTGATCATCCCCTGCGCTACACCGCGCTCCGAGCTGCATCCAATCAGAGCTGCAGCAGTGAGCACATCATCCTGTTCTTCCCCAGTGATTTGCTTATTGAATAAAGGTACATTTTTTTGTTCACATTTACCTGTTTATTAAAATTGCTGTCAATGTTCATTAAAATAAGCCCTCCCCTGAAAATAAGCCCTCTGGTGTTTTTCTGTCCAAAAAATTAATAAGACAGTGTCTTATTATCGGGGAAACACGGTATAAACTGTGTGACCCTAAAAAAGTCACTTGACTTCTATTTTCCTCAGTTTCCTCATATATAAAATGGGGATATTAATCGCACCTATCTCACAATGGGTTATTGTGAGGACCAAATGAGATAGAATTTATAACATGCTTAGCACAGTGTTTAGTCTTTATAACATGCTTAGCACAGTGTTCAGCATACAGTAGCTGCTGCATCAATGACAGTGACTCTTATCATTATTATTTTAGTAGAGGTTTCTATACTGGCTTTTCTTCCCTAGGAACTCCAGAGCATTCAGTTACTACAAGTAAGAGAACAGTCTGAACAAGGACTTCAGTGGTTCAGTGGTTTGGAGGGAAAGGACATGAGTTAAGAGAAAGAAGATGTGACTATCTCCTCTCCTAAAAATCTCATGCTTTCTGTACTTGCAAAGAATCTTGTTACTTTCCATAAACTGTAATTGTTTGAAGGTACTGTTCCTACTCTGGGGATTTAAAAGTCAAACTATAATTTGTAATCGCTGTTCTTTTTACTAAACTGGAAGGAAAATAACTTTCTCCTTCAAATGTCACCATTTTTTCAATAAACAAAGAATGGCATAGTCTGAAAACTCCATTTATTTGTGAAGTTTTATGTTACATGCAGCCTGTTTTTATGTACTTAGAAATACTTCCAGCTCTGCAGAATTCAAGTTGAAGTAGTTCTACAGTACTGTGGTATTCCTTGGGTGTGTCCTTCTAAAATGGGATAGCATGTATGAGTGAATACACACATGTGTTTATGTGTTTTTCATAAAGGTAGTTTCAAAAGATTTCAAAAGCCACATGAAGCCTCAGACTGGATCATTAAGTTGCATGTAAAAGAAATCAATACTAATTTGATAGCAGAGTATTTAAAGCAAATAACCAAAACTTTAATCATAAAACCCACAAATAGACAACACACTATTTTTTTTAATTCTGGCCAATATACTCTTCAACATTATATGAATAAGTGATATTCCATAAAAGTACTTTGTAAAAGAACATCAACATAGAGCAAGAACACAGAACCAGCTCTGTGGTGGTTCTTTACGTCCTGCCCAATAGGCCCCAGGTCTGCTGCTCTTGCCCAGTTACTCCTTTTTAACAACGTGCTTGGACTTACAGCAGGGAGGGGTGCCAACCCTTCAGTAGCACCAGAATCTACATGCTTTGCTCAGTAACTTCACTCTCAATATTGCCTTCCCTAAAGATCAAGGGCTTAAAGAAATAGAAAAGTTTCTTTTTCCCCCAAAAGGTCAAAAGATCTCATACAAGGAAAGCTGATATTTTTAATATTTAAAATTCAATTACCAATAAGTCCCTGCCCCTTGAGAAGTTAGATCCATTCCATCCACGCCATAACTATCATCATCCATAATTTTGGACAGGCCAAAATCAGTAATTTTGATTTCTCCACATGCCGTTCCATCTACTAAAAGGATATTTCCTAACAAAAAATAAACAAGTACCAAAATTAATAAGTACTTTCAAGTATAGGTTTTTTCTCTGCACAACTTCAAGCAATTCATTGTTTTCATTATTTAATAAAACTAGATTTTATGAACTAATTGGAAAGTGATTATGTATTAAAGTTATTAGTATGACATTTCTAAAATTAACTACCATTCTATTGCAGTTCTAAAACTACAAAAAAAGCACAGCTCTAGCATAGCTTTCACTTGATTTAATGAATTTACTATTTTTAAAATTATCAGGAAATTGTTATCTATTATTCATGTGTCAAAGAATAAGACAAGAAAATTATCTCAATAAATTTCCTATTTACCTGGTTTAAGATCATAATGGATAATAGGGGGTTTGATCTCATTGAGATATCTTAGTGCATTTACTATTTGCATAACAATGGACCTAGCTTCCTTCTCTGACATTAATTTATGTTGTTTGAGATAGAAATCCAAGTCATTGCCTTCACAGTATTCTAACACTGTACAAAACCTATAAGTGGGGAAAAACAAATACACATATATTAGATATGCCATTAAATTGCACTCTCAAATAACTCACAATCATCATGCGCAATATAGAGAAAAAGTGAAGTATATCTGCAATGTTTATAATTAATTGTCAACCAAAGGATAATTCAGGCATTGAGAGAGAATTTTAAAATAAAGAACATTTCCTGGGACAGGATAAAGTGAATCTATTTTGAGGAAAACATAATATGGTGACTTGTTTTTTAGGAAGTTTCTTTTTATACAGCATAACAAAACTTTAATATTACCAAATCCCCCAAAATCAGGATAGCTAAAACAACTTTTAGATTTCTTATTCACATACACTGCATTTAGCTGTCATTATCACTAAACCTATTTCATACTTACGTGTCTGTATCCAAGGAGAAATAATCATATAGTTTAACTATCCTGGGGTGGTCCAGTTCTTTGTGTATTCTATACTCTCTGCAGGCATGTCTAAAGGAAGAGAGCATGTTAATTTTCCATGATCAAAAGACTTTTGATCAATTTACCACAAGAACCATAAGGCATTAATATTTACTTGTGGTAGTTTTCCTTCTTCTCATCCCTCCAGCTCTTATTAAGCTGGTGGATCTTCACAGCAGCATATCTTTGTTCATAAAGGTCAAAAGCCTGAAATCCAAGGCAAAGAATAGTTACAGCCAAAGACCAAGGAAATTTACAAATTCATTCAAAATATGACAATTCTTAAAAAAACTAAAAACAAAAAGGGATTAGCTAATCTAGACCATAACAACGATTCACATTTATAGGCTATCCCTTTGGGTAGAAGAGGTTGTAGCTCTGTGAAGTTATCAGCATAGAAAACTCTGGATAAGAATACTCCCTCTAATGATGCAGAGTAGCAGCTGCAACAGAAATTAGTGGAGCTGCTTGATGCCTTAAGGCAGAAGAGTCAGCTGTAGTCACTGACAGATTAAAGCATAATTGGGAAATATTCACAAATTAAATTAAAATACAATAGAACACATATAATCCTAATATGTAGTTTTCTAAGTCAATATGTTGCCTTCAGGGATTCTTATGAACTGCCTTAAGATTTACAAAATGTTTTCTCTACAACCAACCCAGTGAGTTGAGTAGTTGCATTAATTTGCCAGTGGGTCAACACAACTATTAAGTGTTGCTGCTGGGATCTGAAATCAGGTCTCTAGACCTCAAATCTAACACTTCTTTCACTATACTAATTTGACTCCAGGTAACACCTCTAATTAATTGAATGGGTTGTATTTTAATGACCCACAAAATTAGTCTGAAATTTTATTACCAGAGGTAGCATAAATACCACAACTATAGTGATATGTGCTGTAGTTTATCAGAAAAAGGTGGGTTATCATATGAGATCATAATTAGTACTAAAATAGAACCAAATCTGTATGGCTTGGTATCAGTCAAACATTAAGCACCTTCTGTGCAGATTCTCATTTGAATTTCCTATAATTTTATCAGTAGAATTAAGACAAAACAATTCATCTATACTATCACTTTTACTCTGGCGCTGTTCTAGGGTTAACTGACTAACGGGACAGGAGCAACCCAAGGCAGAAGATTACTGGCTCTTTAGGCAGCAAGCTGGAAGGCAGGAAACCTTCTTCCCCAAATGACTTCCTTTGTTCCAGAGCGCTCCCTTGTCCTTGAAGCTCAATGTGTATAAAAAATAATCTGCATAAAATTGCTCAAGATAGAAACTACCCAAGTTTAGCTTTAGTAGTTTTACAATCTAGTCCTTAAGAGACAGTCGCAAACAACATTGTGTTTACTGTTGGAAGTGTGGACTCCCTGTTCAACATTATTTTAAATCAACTAGAGAAAACAGGTTTTAAAATGCTGTTTATCATATTACAAAGAAACTCCATGAACAGAGATTTCATTGTAAATCACACAGTCACCACTTTTCGAGGAATACTTTAATTAAACATGACTTCTGGCATTTATCCAAAAGGAATACATTTTCCTCCTTCTTGTAAAACACTTTAAAAACTGGACCTCACCTTACAATCATGTAAAGAAGATTATTTCACACATGCTACAAATTATAGCTTTGCAATTAGATAGCATGAGATTATAAGTATATTCAGAAATTGTATCTAAAGGTTTCTAATTCCCCTGCTCCCCCAATTTTATGGTCAGGGATGAGGTTTTTTTTTTTCAGTTTCATTGAGGAAATCAAGAATAACAAAGCTAGTATGTGTAAGAAAAAATCTGAATGCAAAGTGAATGTTGTAGAAGACATGAAGAGATATACAAGGTACAAACAGCAACAAGTTCTAAAACATGAGAAGAAAAAAGATGAACACTTATGTAAATCAGTGAAAAGTTTCCATTCTTAATTGGATTGTGTGTGTGTGTGTATGTTCATCAATTCTTTGGGAATAATTTTGGGGGAGGCAGGGTAAAAGAAGAAAATTATTGTTAGGTTTGGATTACACAATTTAGAGTAGAAAGGAACTAAAAGATCATCCTATCCAGCCCCTTCATTTTTATAGATCAGGAAACTGAGGCATAAAGCAGTTAAGTGACTCGCTCATGGTCATTCACTGAAAAAGTCTGGACTCGAACTTAGGTTTTCTGAATATAAATTTAGTACTTCTTTTTGGGTTATTAAATTAATAGTCAATTAAAATCTTACCTAACCAGCAGTTACTAGTCAGCTAGCTCACCCTTCAAAGATATTTTTAAGGAACTATAATTGGCCTTGAGAAAATAGTTTGAAAAATACCTCAGTCCATATGCTAATTGAGATTCTATGAAAGTCACAAGGACTCATTTTGTAATATCCAACCCCAGCATGATACTATTCTTGAGTCACTAATTTAGGGGCCAGGAGTAGCAAGAATGGGATAGTCCTGGGATCAAGAGGAAAGGGTGTTCTGCTTGCTCTCCCTTGCTCATCTGGCATAATAAATCTTCAATAAATACTCTGCTCTAAAGCCTCTAGATCTAGACCAATCCAACACAATTTTAAGTTATTTTTATACCTCAAAGTTTTGGGGGGAGAGTTGTCTGAATAGGTAGAATGAGAAACATTTGGGGATACAGAAGAGGAACCAATGACTAAAGCTGAAAAGCTATGGTATCTTTCTCCTCCTTTGAACCTGTTGCCTAGTCTGAAGGCCATTTCTTTTTTTTTTTTTTTTTTAAGCAATCGGGGTTAAGTAACTTGCTCAAGGTTGCACGGCCAGTCATTTCTGGGTGTGGTGCTAAGTATCTGAGACCAGATTTGATCCCCAGGTCATCCCGACACTGGAGCCGGTGCTCTTACTCTCTGTGCTAGCTGGCTGCCTCATGAAGGTCATTTCTAACTCTAGAATCCTTAGTTTATACTATAACTAGAGCCGCTCTGCAGGAAACTGAAAACCACACGCGAGTCTCCATTTCACTGTGTTCTTGTCCAAACAATTTCAAGTAAAGTCTAAATCTCATTTTCAAGTTATTTCAGGGTTATCTTTATATTCAAACAGTTAGTTTCAGGATGGATCTGGAGGCAGAAGTTGGAATAGAAGCAGGACATTTAGTACTTTTAGCATCTACTTAAATACAAGTGTAGACTCCTTAAGAAGCCACAAAATAACAGTAATAATGTCTGACATTTATAGCCTTTTAAGGTTTGTAAAGTGCTTTACATAAATTATCTCATGAGATCCTCACAACCACCTTCCTGGTTATGTATTATAAGTGTCATTTTTTTCATGTTCTAGAGAAGGAAAATGGTGAGTGATTAGTCTGTCCTGGTTCAAGTCTTTGTTAAATTTGTCTAAATTTTCTTATCTAATCAAAATATCACAATCAGTTAATCTCTAATATTCCATAAGATTGCTAATAATATTCACTAAATTTCAGAAAGGCCTTACACATTTGCATGAATAAACTTTAGGATTTGCTCCAATTCTAAGGTTTGACAATTTCTTAGTCAATCCTTCCTATACTAATCCAAACAAGAGAGAAATATACATTACCTTATATACTTCACTAAAGCCACCTCTACCAAGCAGATGAAGTAACAAGTATCGTTCATTTAATGTGGGATGATCTTTAAACCTTGGGAAAAAATTCATATGCATATTTTTAAAATTACGACAAAGGCATGATGAGGTCCCATCTACACTAAAGAGCCTTTTTTTGGGGGGAGTGAGGTGGTGGGGACTGTCTTCCTCTTAAGACTTATTACAGCACTGCTTAGAACACCTTCCTTTCCACCTTTCTCCTCTTCTTACTCTTGCTTGCTACTTTTCTATTTACATATACATCTGGCCTCTGAGCTATAGTGGCTTTGGGAGATGGCTTAGTGACTTCCCTGACTACTTTCAACACCAAAATCACTTTATGTGGTCAAATAACCAAACACAGCACTATGCGGTTTTTGAAATAATGTGTATTCTCATCTGTATGTGTATTCTCTAATACCTTAAAAAATTAATGCTGTATTTAAGAGTTCTGTTCATTCAATTCCATGCAGTTCAATAAGGATTTATTATGGGTCAAGGTGCCAGGGATGGTGGCTGATGCTGTGGTTGTGAAAGCAAAGGTGAAAAATGGCCTCAACCCTCAAGAAGCTAACATTAATCACGATCTGATTGTCTAAACATATCAAATACCTGAAAATAACAGGTGGCCTTTACACATGATTACATTTTAGCATTACTGGTCTTAAACAAGTATAAAATTCTTGCTGCCATTTGAAAAAACAAAAAATTCAACATGGATAAAGTTATAATTATATGTTAAATGAATAAAAATAGTATATGACAAATTTTAAGATGGAAATAATTCTATGAAATTTAAGTTTCTTTTGCAAAAAGTATTATAAATTTATTGTGGATGTATATTAGGCTCTACCATGTATGAAACATTGGACTAGATAATATAAAAGTGTATGTTCTGCTTGCTTCTAATCAATATGATGAAACCATAAGAATTCACTTTCTGTTAGAGTAAACCAAGTCTCACATAAATATCTTTAAACACCATTTTCAAAGGAGAGAGATAAGGCAAAGATTTTAAATTATACTCTTTGTTGTATTAAAATTCTAGTATAGCAGAAATTTTAATCTATTTTATATGTACCTTTGGAAATGGCACAAACTAAAATGATCAGTAAATTAATTAGGAGTTTGTTTAAATTTTGGTTAGCAAAGATAAAATTTGTTTTCTAAAATATGCTTTGCCTAGACTAAGGGCATTATTAACAATTACGAAAAACAAAACAAAACGAAGAATGGGTTTGATCATCCATGACTATATGTTTAAAATTGGGACATAGATATAGTCAATATTTTTACACTGTCAGTCAAAATCAAGCTATAAGGTCTTACATTAACAAATGATTTTTGCCTTAAGAATATTTTTTTTCACATTCCTTTTGACCTATCTAAACATACAATTAAACCCATTTTGCTCAAATCTCACCTTTTCCATGCCTTCTTTTTCTTTTTTGCTTTTTTTTTTTGGAGGGGGAAGGGCAGGGCAATTGGAGTTAAGTGACTTGCCCAAGGTCACACGGCTAATAAGTGTTAAGTGTCTGAGGTCAGGTCCTCCTGACTCCAGTGCCAGTGCTCTATTCACCGTACCACCTAGCCGCCCCTCATAACCTCTTTTTCAAACTAAGTTTTATTCTACATCTTTTTTTTACATCATAGTCAATTCTGGAAATACCTTCTCCCTTCCAACTTAGCCTTCCTGGAACTGAAACTTTCGCTAGGTTAAATTTAAAAATGCCTGAAAGTGACCTGTTTGGCAACATATAGATATCTTTCTGTCCAATAGTCTCCAGGCTCTCTGCTGAAAAGTGAGAGGTAAACTCCCACTCTTTATTTTCCTGGATAATTACAGGTTTCTTAATCACCCAGGTCAGTTTCCTTTTCATTTATATTACTGTAATCATTGAGCAGATGGTTTTTCTGGTTCTGCTTATTTCGTTGTGCATCAGTTTCCATGACATCTTGACTACTCGAGTCCAACATGGTTTTTCCCCATTGTCTATGCCAGTCACTCAAACAACATTAAGACTGCCAAATACCTTAGGGCAAAGAAGATACCTTATATCCCTCCCAGAATTAACACAATGCTGAGAACATAAGAGCTCCAAAAATATTTAAGTGAGATTTTTGTTATTGTAAACATCAGTTTATGTTAAGATATACAAATATCTTTCAATTACCCAATATAGTAGGGTTATTAAGTATAGCTTCATGAATAGCAGTCTATACATTACTTGAAATTCATTCCCCTTTCTTCCTTAAAAAGGGGATTATCACATGCTTTGGTATTACAAAATTAAAATGGCACATAAAACATAAAATGCAAATGCATTTACTGTGAATTATCTTCATTGTTTATCCTTTTGAGTTCCCGTATGTGAAGATTTCTGACTCTTTCCAAACGTTCAAGTTCTGCCTGGATTTCTGCTTCTTCCTGAAAATGAAGAGAAAGGACAAATTGAATTTATTCACTATGTAAGAAAAAAGTTATTTTTTCCCATAGATCAATAGAACTGTGAGAGGGAATGTATCATATTACAAAGTCCTACTGAACTAGACAACTAACTCCTCTTCAATGCCTAAAGGAGAGAGCACTAGAAAGAAAAAGCCGATTTTAAGAAACCATTCCGGATATGATATCTTTAAATAACTGTATGCTCAGTACTGCTAAGGCACTACAGAAAAACTGTTTTCATCATGTTCAAATGAGTGGCAGGGAGATAAAACAGTCTGAAATTGGCATGTGGTATAAAATGAGTTGGGAAAATCAATCTGAGATAATGTGTAATTTTTAATTTAAGAAAAAAATATATTTAAAATATCCTAAGTTTTAGTTACCAAGGAAAATCAAGGATGAAACAATGCAAGGTATTTCATAATAACCTTAAGGTTAACTCAAAGTTCTCTTGATGATGAAAAAATATATACACAGAAAGTCTCAAACAACAAAAAACTCCACAAGTGTCCTTATTAGATTATTTCCAAATTAATATGTGGTGGGAAAGAAAACAAAGATCTATACATTTATTTAGGTAAGATCACAATGTAATCCTGGAAGTGAGGACACCATGTTATATAGATCTTCCCTAGCAAATGACAACTATTCTGCCTGGATTGGAATGAATCTCAATTAACTTTCTTGAATACTTATTTAAGTAAAAACATTAAAATTTTTTCTTTCGGATTTTGGGGATAAAGTTTTGTACTTAAAACAAAAGCACCTTGATTTGCACAGTAACATTTTTTTTTTAGCATCTTGCAGATAAAGGTAGCTTTTTACAATGACCCTTAAAGTAGGATCTATATTCTACTTTATGAAATAAGGAAAAAGAGGTTATGTGGTAGAAGAGCCAGGATTTGAATCCAGGTCTTTTGGCTCCAAACTCTATGTAATGTATGATACAAAAGAAGTACTGTATTAACTTCCTCTAAGATGAATAATAAAGATGCATATTCCTTTATAATTTAAATTCAGGAGGATTTCCTAAGTTCTAAGAGAAAAATTAAACTTTTCCATAAATAATCACTTAAAAACATTTAAGAATATCACTAGATTAATCGGTCCTTAAGAATGTTTATACTATATGTGAGTAAAACAAGCTGATACTTGCTTTAGAAATATGAAAGTACAATTTTCAAAACTATATAATGTGGGAAAAGCAGGGAAATGGTGGTATTATTGCATTAATTTTTATATATACTTAAAATACAAGTTATATGTAACAGATTCAGTTTCATATACAATCCTCTTTTTACTGGCCTTTGTATATGGATATGTTTATTTGCTGATGCTTTCCTGGTTCATGATAAAAAATTAAAATACTGATGAAAATGGCCCAATTGTCAGGAGAAATCTCATTCACAATTAACATTCAAAGAATCGTAATAATTATTCTAAATTTTTTCTATTTGTATGTGTGGTTTTAAAGACTAGAAAAAGTGTTGTCTCTAGAGTGAAAAAATAATAATAGCCAAGTCTCATTTTCAGAATCACTGAACAAATGCTGAATGACTAGAAAGATCTTAACAAATACTTCAGTGCAAATTCGTTCAATTGAATAATTAGGACCTAATTTACACAGAAAATGCCAGAGCCAGGACTAGAATTAAGATTTCCTAACACTTGGGTTTGTGGTCTTTCCACTACACCTTAAGTGCAGAATAAGCAAATTAGAAACAAATCTTCTATGTTAAAGAACTTGGTTAAAATATTAGGCTACGAACAAGAATTTTACTAATATACACCATAGTTCTAGAAATTATTTCATGCTACAAATTATTTTTTGTTCTTTTCAAATGACAAAACGTATTTAGGAGATGTTACTGAAAATTTAGTAGTGTTGTAGACATTTAGACTGCTTGATACATCTTTGGCCATAAGGATGCTTTCTCTAATGTTTCTGTTTTAAATTGTTATAAAAACAGGGCAACTATATGTTAAAAGTTTCCTAATGTTCAGTTCAATTTAGAAGTAAAGACACATTCAGTTACTGGTATCAAGAAGATGAAAAAAAGATGAAGAATCTTGTGGGCATGTAGTTACACTTGTCCTATTTTTTTTTTTTAAACTCCATAGTACTCATCTAATTCAAATCAAACAATATTTATTAAACAGCGCCATTAGGCTGTACTGTGGCTACAGAGACAAAAACAGTCTTTGGGATACAGGCACATAAAATACAAGGAATATTGAATGAGACTGCACTAACAACTGGGAGATTCAAGGAAGGCTGTAACAGTCTTGAATGAAGAGGACTCTTGGAGAAGGTGATGAGGAAGGAAGGCATTCTAAGCAGGAAGGGCACTTTGTGCAAATGCACAAAAGTAAAGATGGACTGGTGAATTCAGGGAATAGTCATATTTGTTTAAATATCAAGTGAGGGAAGGGGAAGTGGTAGCAATATTGTATATAATTAAGTGGCAGGTTAAGGAATTTCTATTTTACACTGAAAATTTTCAAGCAAGGGAGTGACATGGTCCGACTTGGAAGAACTTTTGGGCAGCAGTAGTGTAAACCAGGTATGGCCAACTGCTGTAGCTGGAACTAGATTAAAATGTCAGTGGGAAACACAACAAAATAAATAAAAACACAGTAAGACAGAGTTAGACTTAAAAGTGAATTCAATATGCAGTCTACAGGGCCCCTTATTGGCAGTTGAGTGGCCCCGTTTCTATGTGAACTTGATATTACTAATACGAAACTACTCTCTCCAGTCACTTAATCTCTTTGTCAGATCTAACGGCCTCATGCTCAATTCCTCCTACTCTGGGTAGCCTCTGACATCATCCATCGACCTCTTCTTAAAACTCTCTTCTCTAAGTTTTTGTGAACCACTTTCTCCTGCTTCTCCTTGTGACCAGCCTCACCTATGGGACAATGGTCCTTCTCAGCCTCCATCACTGGATCATCATCCAGGTCACATCGGCTAACTATGGGTTTTCCAAAGGACTGTCCAGATCCCTCTTCTCTTCTCTGTTCTATTTCACTTGGTCATCTTATTAGCTCCTATGGATTCAGCTATCATGTCTATGTTGATGACTTTCAAGTCTACTCATCTACCACTGATCTCTCTGCTGACCTCCTATCCTAGCTACCTACTGAACATTGAGACTAAATGGATGTCCCACAGACATCTCAAATTCAACATGTCCAAAACTGAACTCATTATTTTTCTTCCTAATCCCTCTCTTCTTCCCAATTTCCCTCAGGCTTGTAACCTAGACGTCACCTTTGACTCTTCACTCTCACCTCATCCCAACCCCTATCCAACATATTGCCAGAGTCTGTCAATTTTTCCTTTGTAGCATGCCATCTTTAAAATACTCTCCCTTCCCTCCTGTGACATTGCCACTACCCCGGTACAGGCTCTCATCACCTCATGTCTGGACTACTGTAAGAACCTGCTGGTTGTTCTTGCTGCTACTCTACCCATTCCAGTCCCTTCTGCATTCAGCAGTCAAAATGATCTTCCTATAGCAAAGCTCCAATCATGGTCAACCTCCCTCTCAAAGTCCAATGGTTCCCTATCATCTCTAGCATCAAATATAAAATCCTGTAGTTCAAAGCTCATCTTCAGAACCTCCTTTTCCCCCTTCCAGTTTTCTTATATCTCATATCTTACCACATCCTTCCTGAATGAGATGTTTCTTCTTCCTATTCTAGGCATTCTCACTTGTTATGCCTCAGGCCTGGAATGTTCTCCCTCCTCATCTTGGTCTTCCATCTCCCCTGGCTTCCAAAGTTCCAACTAAAATCCCAGTGCTTTTACAGATCAAGAAATCTTTCCCAATTCCCTTTAATTCTACTGTCTTCCCTCTGCTGATTATTTTCAAATTATCCTGTACGTAGTTTATTTATACAAAGTTGTTTGCATGTTGTCTACCTTATTAGACTGTGAGATCCTTAAGGGAAGGAACTGTCTTATGCCTTTGTATCCCTAATGTTTAGCAAAATTGATGCATAGTTGTTACTTAATAAATGTTAATCAACTGACTGACTGAATGGAGGAGATATTTAAAGTAGAGAGAGTAATCAAGTGGTTATTATACTCCCCAGTCTCCTTTGTTGGATCATCCTTCTCTTCCTGACCGCTAAATTTGGGCACTTCCTAAGTCTTGGCACACTTTCCTTCTGTTCAACTTTTCTCTCCCTTGATGATCTAATCCATTTCCCTTGTCTCCATTGTCCTCTCTAAGCAGAGGATTTCCAAATCCAAATACCTAAGCCCTCATTTCTCTTGAACTCCACTCCTGAGACATTTTAACCCAGTTATCCTACAGGCATCTCCAACTCAATGGGTCCAAAACAGAACTCATTATCTTTTCCCAAAAATTCATTCCTCCAAATTTCCCCATTTCTGTTGACAGCACCATCTTCTAATCACCTACATTTATAATCTTGGAATCATTTATGACTCTCCTTTTCCTTAACCCCTATATTCTAATCAGTTGCCAAGTCTTGCCAATCCTACCTTCACAACCTCTTTCTCACTTGTACTCTTCTTTCACTCTCAGTGACAGTTCAAATCTCTATCAACTGTCCCTAGGATCACTTCAATAATCTTTTAAGTAGGGGGGCGGCCAGGTAGCACAGCAAATAAGAGCACCGGCTCCAGTGTTGGGATGACCTGGAGATCGAATCCCAGGCTCAGACACTCAGCACCACACCCAGAAATTACTGGCCGTGTAACCTTGAGCAAGTTACTTAACCCCGATTGTTTAAAAAAAAAATAATCTTTTAAGTAGTCTCCTTACCTCTATTTTTTTTTTCTGCTCTATTCCATTGCAAACAACTGTCCAGTTGATTTTCCTAGAATATAAATCTGTCTCATCCACAACTCAAGAATTTTCAATGTCTCCCTATTACCACTAGGATGAAATACAAAATCCTCACCCTAGCATTTAGTCTTGTACAAATTAGCTCCCAATTCCCCTTCTAGTCTTATTTCATATGACTTCCCTTTATGTACTTTTTTACCATTCAGTTACCTCTGCTTGCTTGTCCTAAGCACAACATTCCAACTCCTACCTCCTTCTGCCTTTCCAAAGGTTCCTCCATGTCTGGACAGGTTCCTTTAACACACACAGCTCACATCTCACCTATAGGAAGATCTTTACTGATCCTCCTCATATAAGCACTTTCTTCCTCTTGATATTAATTTATATTTACTTACTTGTAACATGTCTTATTCCCACTCCAACCCCCAACAGGAGGTAAGTTCCTTGAAGTTAGGCAGGGACGGATTTTTGTTTTTATTTTTGCATCCTGAGCATAGTACAACGCACATAAAAATGTACTTAATAAAACTTTAACAAAGTAGTCTAGATAAGAGGTGATACGTGCACTAGATTCAAAGTATTTCCATTGGCTGTTCCCTGGAACATTCTCCCTTCTCATTGCCTCTTGACTTTCTTCAAGTCTTACCTGCAAGAAGCCTTTACCAGCCTTTCTTTGTGTAAGTACATTTTTTCCTCTGAGATTATCTCTAATTACCCCATATGTTGTCTGTATGTTGGGGAGACACCATTAGATTGTAGGGTTCTAGACAGCAGTTACTTTTAAAAAAGTCTTTGTATTCTCAGTGCTTAATACAAAGCCTGGCACATAGTGGACACTTAATAAATTCTAATAGTAACAATAATATTCTTTTTTTGTTTTGTTTTTGGGGGGCAACTGGGGTTAAGTAACTTGCCCAAGGTTTCACAGCTAGTTTTTTTGTGTGGGTGTTAAGTGTCTGAGGCCGGAACCAAACTCGGGTCCTCCTGACTCTGGGGCCGGCGCTTTACTCACGGCGCCACGTAACAAGAATATTCTAATGAAAAGGATGCATGTGGCAGAGAAGGGGTCAGATGTAAGAAAGCTTATGGAAGGAGAATCAATAAGACTTATAAACTGATTGGATATGGGGGAGAAAAGGGAAGATAGAGTCAAGGATGGGTCTAAGGTTATGAATATGGATGACTGAAAGGATGATAATGCTGCCCTCAAGAGAAACAGGCAAATACGGAATATAAGTTTGAGAGAAAAGATTCTATGAGTTCCATATTGGATTTAGGAACATTTATCTAGAAATGGAAACTGAAAGCCACTTAGTACAACCTCTTCATTTTACAGATGAACAAACTCAGTTCTATGGAAGTTAAATGACACAAGTAATAAGTGGTGATAGAAATGAGTTTTAACCCAGGGTCTCTATCTCTAGAAGCCAATGTTCTTCTTTGCCATGCTTACAGGATGTTTAGAAAGAGATGGAAACTGACAATGAATGACTAGAGTTAAGTCATGAGATTATAGGTGATTTTCAGTATATGAACATAAATGACCTTTGAAGTAATTGATAAGATCAGCAAGGGAGAGTATGGATATAAGAGGAAGAGGTCCCAGAACAGAGATAAGCAAATAACAGGCATTTATTGAGTACTTACTCATTGAATAAATTTTAGTGATAACATCACCAGGTAATGGCTAGTATTATTTTTGCCCAACTTAACAAACCTTTATTGTTTCCTCACTAAGTAAGGTGACACAGGTTGTGTTATATTAATTTTGATTAGTAACAGACATAGCCAAAACGTTCAGAAAAAGGTGACAGGGAAGGACTGAACAGCTTGGCGCCAAAGTATTTATGAGGAGATGGCAAGGCCAAAGCCACATATCAAATTGCTTAAAAGTTATATCCCTCAAAGTAAAAAAAAAAAAAGTATGTACATCTTTGATACTATTAAAACAAATACCCTGTGTCTGCATTTTTTGTTTTCATGCAGAGAAAAACAAACTAGCTTCAATTTTCTGGTACTTTCAATGAAAGTGAACTGTTACGTTAACAAATGTTTGCTGAACTGAATTTACTGAACTGTAATATAATGAACTGATAGCAAATTTATATATTTATTAATTAAATTCAACAAGCATTTGTTATCAGCCATCACCTAACAGAATAAATATAGTCCCCTATCACCAGATATTATTTAAATTATGGTCAAGCTAGAGATGGGGCTAGAAGACTAGAATGAGACAAATCTATTAGGTTTCCCCCTGGTGCAGAAAACTGCTTTGCGGTTGCTATACATCTGCACTGAGACAATTTAGCCTTCCAAAGAAGCCACTGTAAAGTACCTACCCCAGGCCTTCTCCCAATGGAGTAGAACCTTCTAGGTCAAAAGCAGTAGTAATTTCTGGAAATAGAAGGTGGCATATAAGTACTTGGGACCTTTCTTAAAAATATCAAATTAATAAAATCTAGTATTTTTTAAAATCACCTACTAAATTATTAGGCAAGCCAATGTAAAGATAAGAAAGATAGAAACATTAGCTATATAACATTTCTTGGTCTTTTGGGGGATTACAATGAATGATTACTTTAACAGTTGATAAAAGGGCAGAATTATATATAAATCGTATGACTGGCTTTTCCTGAATGGAATAAAGTATTCTCATCAAAAGCAACATAGATAACGGGTTCTTCTTCTTCTTTTCCTTTTTTTTTTTTGGCATCTATAATTCCTTAGCATGGTATTCAAAATGTAAAACACAAGAATCAATCTACCTCTTTTCACACTTCTCTTCGATTACCTACTTTAAACCTATCATTCAAACTCCCATCAAACTGAAAGATTTGCTGTTCCTCAAACCATGCCCATACTCTAATACCTCTATGTCCTCATATTTCCAGATGACATTTCTTTTGTATGTGCATTCACATACTCTGAACACACAAAAATTTAACCCAGATATTAAACTAATTGTTGATCTACTAATCTCAAACTAAACATACAGTTTCAATGTGGTTGTACGACAATTAAAAACAACAACAAAACGGCTCATTTTTTTTGTTGGCCTTTCAATTCTTTTTTATTACTAAAACTTCTCATTTTCTAAATTCTCATTCCTAAAAGCTTTTCTTACTTTCTTCCTGGTTCTCCTTTTTTTCCTATGCTTTTCCTTTCCTTCAAGTCTAATCTTTCTTTAGAGACCAAAGTATTATAAAGGAAAATCCATTTTAAAACATCTGTATGAAAACTGGTAAAATTTATATTGATCCAGGGTAAAGCTTGACTGAAGGTCATCAAGTTACCCAATAGTGATCCCTATCCCCACGGAAGCAAATAGAAGCACTTAAGTAATTAATAAAATTAAAATACTAATGACATTAAAAAAATTGTATTTTAAACATGTTCTTGACAAAAAAAAAAAACAAAATTAGCTACTATGTAATGGAACAGACGTATCTACAAAGTTTAAATATAAGTTATTGTAGGCATAGCTCGGGCATATGTGTAAAGGTATAGCACCTTGGATACTATTTATCTTTTTTCTCTCTTCCTGCTTTTCATCACCCTAATCACCATCTTGTTCTAATAGTCTGGTTCTTTGGATATTTTAAAGATCTTGCCAGTTACTTCTGTACATAAAGCCTAAGAATTCCTATAACGGATAATTTTTTTTTAACATAAGATGATACTCATGACTCACCATCTTTGACTAGGATGTATAATTGTGGTTTTTCCTGTGGTGGGAAAACAGATTTAAAGTACCCATACTCTCATTCAGTTTCCCTTATGACCAATGATATGTGTTTGCAAGAAAGCCTATAGTCAGAGGCCTTATTTTACTCTGTGTAAAACAAAGTTGATTATATTGGACGTAGCCACCAGATTTTAACTACTCAGCTCTTCTGAGCTGAATAATTTAATCCATCCCCAAAAATAAACCAAAAAAATATTCAATAGTACAGGTTGACATAAGGAATGAGTTTGTGTAACATCACTGGCATAGGGAACTCTCAGATCAGAAAAATCTTTCTTCTAATACAGGCTAACACCTTTTCTGCAACTCAGGCTTGGTTGCTTAAAGCATTTAGAGGTTACTTGATTTGATGAGGGTCACACAGCCAGTATATTTCAAAGGTAAAACTTGAACCCAAGACTTTCTGGTTCAAAGGCAAGCTATCCACTATTCAACACTGCCTCAATTAGACACCTTTGCAAATAAGTAGACATATTTGGATTCAGTTGCTCATAAAGCGACTAGAATATTCTACAATACTAGGCATGAGATTTTTTTTCTCTCCCTTTAAAAGAATTCTGCTATCACCTAAAGCAAACAATGAAAAATTAAAAACACTCAAAAGTGACTCTGGATTTATATTTAATGAGAGCAAGAAGCAGAATATGGATATACTAAGTTTACATTCCTCACTGAATGATAGATTTCTCACAGGGCTGCTATAAGGAAAATGCTTATAAACATTTATTGGACTCTTTGAAACACTGACAGTTCTGTATTCTCAGAGTCTATAGGATGCTCAATCACCTTCCTGTGATGTGATTCTTATTCTTATAAATAAGCAAAAGAACATAATCTTAAGTTCAAAGATCCAGAACACTCTGACAAGACAGGAAATCAAGATGGCATGCAATACTGTTCATGGTAACATGGCTTAACAATATGTTCAACCTGGTTATATACAGTACAGAAAGGAACCTCTTTTTCTAGTATACTCATTCTCTCCAGATACCCTAGTGATAACTATTTGTGACATCTCATTATTTTTTATAGACACAAAATATATTTGCCTTCATCTAAAGAAGGAGCTCCTGAAAGATTTCTTTTGAATTACTAAAATAGTTAAAAGAGCAGGTTTGGGGAACCGGTCCTATAGATTTTCTAGCTATATTACTAAAATATTTATGTATGTTATACCCCAAATTTAAGTGACAACAAATGTTGTCCATAAATTCTTGGTACTTGTCATAATCGGGGATGGATGAATTAGATAACAGAGTTATTCTTGGAGAGGAGACCAAAGAGGAGGTCAAACTTCAGTATTAATTAATTGGTGGTCATTCACCTAAAAGCAGTGCCCTGTTATATTCCACTGTTCAAAAGGTTGCAGAAAATTCCGTGTCTTCCATCTCAACTAGTTGAATGATCCACTGTGTAGGTGTGAGATAAAGAGCTGTCCTTGGTCTTGACCTGTAAAAATTTCATCATGGAGGATTAATATTGATGCTGCTGCTGCCTGTGACTGGTTCAGTTTTTCTCTGCAGGTGGCCAATATCGGTCAGAAAACAGGATTTCTGTGGCAGTGCTGACTGAAGGGCAGGGCTGTTGCTATACTTTTATCTCTTCAGAACGGAGGCACAAGGAGAGGTGAATGCCACATCACAAGGAGCAAAGGAGAGAGAGAGAAAGAAATGGTGTCAGGTGGCATGTTGGATGGGATTTTTGTTTTAGTAGACTGAGGAGACTGTAAATAGTTTGGCCCTCTGACTCCATCTCTGCAAAGGTACTTTTTGTGTTGCTGATGATGATCCTTGACCACTCCAACACCCATTACAAAGTTATTTACATTTTTCCAAATTAATTTCTGAATTCATATTCAGGGATTATAAATCAAACCTACGTATTTCTCAAAATGCAATAGTGAAATAAGGGAAAAAAACCCCCAACAGTTTCTATTACACTATCATATCCTAACCCTCTCTAAGTAGTGTTTAGCTTTCTATAAACACCATCTCTCCTTATGAACTTTAAAAATTAAAATCTTTACATAAATAAACCGGAAGACTAGCTATTACGTACACCATAAAATCCCTCCATGCCATTCACAGCATCAACTTGTAAAACACCAGTAGTAAGACATGAACAAAGGTCCTCACAACTATAAAATTCTCATCAGCCAAAGGATGTTGCCACCAAATGGCAAATGTCTTTTTAATAAAATATGACAACAGTGAAAATATTATAGAGATGACAATAGCTAACATGTTTGTAACTTTATTAAACCTTCTGGGAAAATACAGAACCCAAAGTATGTCCCTTAAAAAGTTCTTTTCAACAAAGTTTTCAAAACTATAAAATAAAAATTTGAACTACAAAGTTAACCTGAAATAATGCCTCTATTTCTAGACGTAATGCTTCCTTATTCCTAGAATTTACCCACCTTGTGTCAATAAATGAGACTACCTGATAAATAATTTTGCATATTTACTAAAATCCATTGGCTCCACCTGGAAGCATAACTATACAAAATGGGTAAGAGTTGGCAGCTCTGCCTCAGAGGAAAAATCTTCTAAGGGAATGCAATGACTTCCTTTGTAATCACAAGCTTTTAATATATATAGTACTCAAGGGGGAAGCTGTATTATATTTCTGGTAAATTGAGCTTGGCTTGCTCAAAGTAACAAAAAATTACTTTTCCTAATTAAAGAAGCTTTAGAGATACTAGTTTGTATCCTCTCCACATCTTATTTATTTGCTTTGATCTGTAGAGTCCTTTTTACAAGAAGTTTAAAAAGAAATTTGAAATTGCATCTGGAATTATGGCATTTTGCTACAAATACTTGCCTCTTAGTTGACCTTTATAACAATGAATTTGGGGTGGAAATCTACCAATACACTAGCAAATTATGGAATTACTTTAACTCATGCAACACCCACAAAGATAACTCCCAAAGAAGACACTTAATATGTACAAATCAATTAACTTAAAATGACTCTCTTTTAACTGCAACAAAAGTGAAATGGTGTATCTCCCAAATGGTTTAAGGAAAAGTAAGCTCTTCTACTCAGAGACAAGAAAGTGCAAGTTGAATTTGTTTCTGTATAATTAAAAGCCAACTCATTGAGTCTCTAAAAAAAGAGAATTCTAATTTGCCTGACTGCTACAGTAACTCATACCCAGCAAATACTGAAACTTTTGTTCATACACAAAAGTGACACTGGATGATGTTTTTCATAAACACCAACAAAATATAAGAGCCCTCAATTCTGTATATTCTGGCCAGGCAACACAAAACTATGATTATTTCTCTTGTAAGGACCAGGCAGAAACTTTCTTAGATTTGTGGAGCAACAACTCTTTTGGCTGTCCTGTAGTTATTCATTCTCAATCCTGTTGGGTTGTGGAATAGTAATTAAATCGCATAAAAACTAATATACTTTGTTTCTTCTTTAGTTTCCATCATCAGTTAAAATGTATCCTACAACAAAGTAGCTGTGTAAAGAAAAATCAAATGAGTCCTCCATTCTTTGTGTCCGTAAACTTACATATAACCCAGTACCATATTTGTCATATACTTTCTCAGTCATTTATTTCTCACTGCTGCTAATATCACAACCAAATCATTTTCTTCAGTTGCTCACATCATTCATAATTCATGAAATTCGGCATTTTTCTCAAACTACAACAATACTTACAGATTAAGAAAACAAGTTCAATTTAATTTTGTAGCTGATACACCTTTGATGATGCAAAAGTATGCTAGACTCTATACACTCAAATTAAGAGTTGGCAACATGAAGACCAATGGTAGAATCCAGAGTGTTTCACAACACACAAATGATCACAATCCATACCCAGCTCCATGGCAGAAGTTGTGAAAGAGCAAGGAAGACATCAAATGTATTCAAGTCTAACAAGTTCAAGAGCAGGGTGATCTAACATAGCAGTAAAGCATCTTCTTGACTCAGGCAGCTGATGGGAGCAGTGGACAGAGCACTGGGCCTGGAATCAGGTAGGCCTGAGTACAAATCCAGTCTTAGACACTCACTAGCTTACATTAGGCAAGTCCTATAATGTGACTCATTTCCCCAAATTCAAGATCACAATAGCATCCACCTACCTCAGAGGGCTCTTGTAAGGCTCAAATGAAAAAATAAGTGTAAAATGCTTAGCACATTGCCTGGCACATAAAAGGAACTTAACTTCCTCCCTGTTACCCTTCCCTCAGGCCCCAGTCCTCTGCATTCTATTTCTGCCCTAAGTGAACAATTGTCTTAAAATATCCAACAGAAGGTCATACTTCCTAAATACTTCTTTTTAGAACATATGACTGAACTATGTCTTTCATGCTTCATATTCAAATGCAACGCCACAGTAAACTTAGAGGGCAGGTGCCCCTTCTGCTCCAAGGTGATGCTGCCAAGTGTATGGATTCCATCATCTCCCTTTTGTAAATTTTAGATTTTTTGAGGGGTCTTTTGGGAGCACACCCACACCCCAAAGTCTGTCAAACTTCATATCAGAGGACCATTAATCTAGAGCTGGAAGGGACTAGAGAGATTATCTAGTTCCATTTCTTCATTTCTATAGCTGAAGTCTCCACTGGTTAAATGATTCATCCACAGTCACACAGGTGACATGTGTGATAGTAATGGCAATTAAAGATTCCCCCGTATTGGCTTGGTTTTCAAATTGATTGTATTAAAACCCAGAGTTTGTTAATCCCACCTGTGGGATGGGCTTGTTGATGTGAAAAGAAAGTCCTGAAGTGGGAGGAGCTGGTGATGTAGATTTGGAGAGACAAGAGAGAGGCGGAAGTTCTTTTTGGAAGCAGCACCTCGTGGAGAGAGACTAAGAGATTGCTGGTGGCCGCTTTGAATTGCCCTGGACTTTTGAGACCTGCCCCCTGAGCTGCCAAGGACTGAGGAGACATGGCTGTTTTGCTGGTACTTTGTCTGTCTGTTTTGATGTTATTTTGCCAGATTTGTCCACTGGTGAAAGACTGTCCTGTTGAAGAAGTCCTGGAACCTGGCATTTGGTTAAGAAGGCCTGAGACTGTCCTGCAGACAGAGAGTGAATACTGTCCACTGGTGAGGGACAGTACTGTTGTTGCAGGGGTCTGGAGACTGTCCGGCAGACAGAATGAATACTGTCCACTGGTGAAGGACAGTGCTGTTGTTGCAGGGGTCTGGGAGCCTTTCTGTTGGTTCAGAAGCCCTGAAGAAGGATTTTCTTGTTGTATGTTTACAGAAATCCTGGGAGAGGGCTTTGCTAATGTGTTCAGGGGTTCTAGGACTGTTCTACAGACAGAGGATAAATTCATGAAGGGACTGGCAATGTATCTTATGGCCTTGCTAAGCCTTGTCTCTCCAGGAACTAAGATTGCTGAGAACTTGCCTCGTGTCAAGATGAAGAAAAGACCTCCATTTGGGTATTAAGTGCTGTGTTTAAACTTGATGTAACTCTGGGGTAGATTCAATTGTGATCCAGGGGTGGGGAACTTTTGACCTTTTTGTGTTCTATGGTTGAGCAAATGAATGTATTTTACTTATGTTTGGAAACTAATCTCCATTTGAGAAGAGGGGCTTTGTGGTGGACTTAATTAAGGTATAGCCTAGGGGTGGAGAAGTATTTGGAACAGAGACTTTGTAATTGATTGAATGATTGGAAAGTCCTGGGGTGGGGTAGTCCTTGGAGATTATTTAATCACACTTAGTAAATGCTGTATTTTGAATGATGTCATGTTTTGATCTCTGTTCTTGGTTTGTCACTAAATAAAATAGAGAGCACCTATGCTGGTATTTTGAACCTGGGAAGTTGCCTTTCTTTTGGCATTACATTACATTACCATTAATCTAGAACTGGAAGGGACTAGAGAGATTATCTAGTTCCATTTCTTCATTTCTATAGCTGAAGTCTCCACTGGTTAAATGATTCATCCACAGTCACACAGGTGACATGTCACAGAGTGAGAACATTGACCTAAATGTTTGGCTCCAAATCTAGCACCTGATGATTTTAAAATACCCCCTCCCCCCCCATGTAATCCTCCAGGATGGAGGGAAAAGAGTACAAATATATAATTTAGGGTAAGGAAGAAGAAGAGTTAAAACTATGAAGCTGTTACTGCTACCTCAGTGAATATATTCCAAGTCAAAGAGAAAAATGAAATTGATCATAAAAAAGGACAAAGAAGAGAATGAACAGACAAGGAGATACAAAAGTTGAAAGGGTAAATCATGGGAGTTAAAAGAGAAAAGCACAGTGCTTTTGATACTGTTTACAAGTATATCTCTCTTTTTAAAATGTGTTACTAAACAGCTATCTCTGAATCAAATATTGTGAATGCCCAAGAGAAGCTCATTATTTAAAAGCAAGTTTGCCATAGAGCCTTTTCAAAAACAAAAAATTCCATTGTATTACACTTAGCCAATCTCTAATTTATCTGCTACACACACACACACACATATATATATATATATGTACACACACACACATATAAATATGTATAAGAGGTTTTCCTGAAGAAGCACACCTACATAATAGGCAGTCTAGTCTTCAGAAACAGAGATTAAAACCATTCTGTTTTATATAGAAATAAGAGTCCTTCAGGGAAAGCTTTATTGTACTCAGCCAATAAAAGTCCCTATGATTCTATGGTGAAGAAGTATACATAGAATAATTCACTTTTAATAGAGTTATAAATGTTATACATTCAACTTCTAGATGCCAAACTGAGTTCTCCCAATTAGACGGTGAGGAACTAGACAAATACACTTTTGGTTGTATCTGTATTGGACAAGAGCAACAGTAAGATCAAGATGGTGTTGGAAGGAGAAGGGGACAGATTCAGATATGGCTGGAAGATTACAATAGGAATAATTAGGATTTTAAAGGAAGATAGTGAAGTAACAATAATACTAAATTAAGTATAGAGTTCTATAAAGAATCAAATGAGGAACTGAGAGGAAAGCATGTCTTGGGTCAAGAATTCAAAGTTGAGTTATAGTTAAGAGAACCATGTATACATATATGGAAAGAGAAACTTGGTTACTCCCTCAACCTTCAAGCTAAAAATAAAAATCTATACCTTTGTCAATACTCATTTCTTCCCTTTCTTCTCCAACAAACATTTTCCCCCATATCACAGAGAGTTCAACATTTTGGAGAAGGTAAAAGTACCCACTAAAAAACAAAATTAAGAACTCTTGCTCTAAAGATCATATTTTCTTTCCTACGTAGCACTTGTTCAACTAGAAGATATCTGATACTGAGATTATATTATACAAAAGTAGAATTTTACAGAAAGGGAAAAAAGAGATCCAATAAAATTTCTCTCCCCATTTAAGATTCAGGATAAAGCTAGGAAATAAGTGTATTATTTTATAAATAAACAAGTCTGAATTTTGTTACATAAAAAATAAGGTTCATTCAGTGGTGTCTGTGTGTGATGATTCAATAAAGATGAAGATAATATTTCTCCAGTGGTTCCTTTTTTTTAAAAAATAAACTTTTCAGTAGATATTTTAAAATTACAATACATAAGGAAAAGGGAAAACAGTTTAAAGAAATACAATACTAATGTCCATATGGTTTCATTATTTAGTAAAAAAAATTTCTTGTTATTCTTTTTCAATAGATTGAACTAGGAATAAGCTATTGGAATGGTTTTTAAACAATAATGAAGAATCAAAAACCTGATACTGATAACTGACAGTTTTCCAAATGAAAACAAATCAATTTTTAATTGTGTCAAAGGTTCTTATCTTTTACAATAATGCTCCTTATTACTTTACAATAATTCAAATTATTTCACTAATAAAATTTAAAAATAATTTTTAATGAAAAATATTCTTAAACACGTATACAATAGTTTGAAAGCCCCAGCTCATAAAAGCATTGCAAACTTTTAGAACTTCTTATAAAATCAATGAAACAGGAACAATATGGAATTTTATCTTTGCAGTTATAACATCTAACATGTTTCCTAAAAAGTTCAATTCTAAAAAATTTAAATTTAATCTAGAACTAGTTTTTTCCTAATTTAACCAAGAAATAACATTACTGCTTTGCTATGTGCATAAGTTATGTTGACTTTTCACATGCTCAATGTTTTATGTTAATAAAGACATCCTAAAGCTATGCTGATTTCCATGGCCTGTCAGTGGCATTTTTCATCTCAGATCTTTACTGTTTTTCCCATTTCCAATTTCTTGAGTGATCTCCCCCAATTCCAAACCCTACAATTTCCAAAATTAAACTAAAAACTCAGTTCATGAAGTCCACATACCTTTTTGAGATGTCCTAGTCTAAGTTTGAAAATTTCTTCTTGTTCATGGTACTCTGCTAAAGTCAGCCTGCCAAAAAATTAAAATAGTAATCCTATATATCAAGATTATTTATTTTAAAAGGTAGTTCATTAACAATAAGTATAATAATATTTATGATTAGTAATTTATCAAAACAAGATTCTAGATGTATATGCTAGAGTTGCATTTAAGTTTAACACGTGTAATAAATTAAATTATTAAATCATTAAAAACATAACATATACCTTAGAAATTTTCAGAAACTTCTACATCCCTCTCATTTTGGACAGTAGTTTTCAATTTAAAAACATTATTAAAAAATCCACAACTCAGAAAAAACATTTTAACTGCTATTAAAGTATAATGAAATTATGATGAAATTTAATTACTTATATATTTCAATTATGAAAATTTGGTCATAATAAAATTTCAAATACAATACAAATGAACAAATTTTAAAAAACAATGAATTAAATAATGTTAAATTACACACACACATTTTTATTAAGTATTTATTTAGGGAAATAGATTAGACCTGTGATTTCATTAGTATAAGAATCTCCCAAACAAGAAAACACTCTCTATCAACATAGGTAAACACCTTCTCCACAGCTACAGGCTTAGAGAGTTGTTTCTTAGAGCAATGTGAGGTTATGTGACTTGCCCAGGGTTACACAGCCAATATGTGTCAGAGGTGGAACTTGAATTCTTTCTAGGTCAGAGACAGGCTTTCTATCCCCTACACTGCTGCCTTAAGTATTTATATAGTATTTTCAAATTTGCATAAGATTTATAAACATTTTATTAGTGTATAATTCACTTAAATATTCTGATAATCTGAAAACATTATTAAACAGATAACTTTTATTTTTTAGCAAATTAAGTGAATTTTATACTTCATAAGAAAAGTGGTCATGGGAAGAATTATTCTATTTGCACTGAAAACAACTTCCATATTTATTTATCACAACTAAGTGATGCTCTGTAATTTTCACAATTTCCTGGGACTTAGGTAAAATGTTATTCTGTTGTCACAAACACATGCTATATTAATTTATTTATGTTCATGAACCACCACAGCATAAACTTGCTGCAATTATTTCTTCTTTAGTCATACTCCAAGAAAAGTCAATTCTAGACAAAGTGTAGAAAAAAGAAAGCTCTACCTTCCATTCATCATTTTACTAATCTGCAGCAAAAACAATAGCAACAACTATCTTTATTACCTAATACACACACAGACACACCCCGCCTTTGGATTTGCTTACTACTTAATAAAGGGAAACCTGATTATGTTATACTAAACTACCAATCTTTGATTATTCTAGAACATTTATTATTTTCATTAGGAAAATTTTTTTTTTAAGCAATCGGGGTTAAGTAACTTGCTCAAGGTTACACGGCCAGTTATTTCTGGGTGTGGTGCTGAGTGTCTGAGCCCAAATTTGATCCAGGTCATCCCGACACTGGAGCTGGTGCGCTTACTCGCTGAGCCACCTGGCCGCCCCTCACTAGGGAAATTTTTATTCCAAAGGATTAAAAGATTTTTTGCTGGGATATTTTTATCCCAAAATATGCATGAATGTATGTATATATGTACATATGCACACACACATAATTAAATCTTATTAATTCAAAGTACTGGGGGGGGTGAATCCATCCAAATGATCAATTATTATATCTGTGATAGTTTATTACATACAATACAATAAAATAAAACCAAAGTACCATGAATGAAAATTTGTAAATGATTTCTAGTTAGCAAATTAACTATGTATTTATTCAGTTGTCTCTAAAGTACCAAAAGGCATGCTAACAGAGTTCAAACATTCACCTGTAATTGTAATGCGAGTACAGTCAAAATTTTCTGGGTCCAGGTTATCACAAACTCTGATTAGTGTAGTAAGTAAGAATTAATGACATTTTATTACACACACACACACACACACACACACACACACACACACTTTTATTTACAAGTAGTTTCCTTAAGTTAACAACACCAGACTAATTTAAATATAGCCCCCAAAATTAGCCAGCAAACTTGATGAAAACAAATTATATATCAAAGATAAAGAAATGAGATTTTAAAAATTTTACTAATGCAAGTATTAGAAGAAATTCTACAAATCAAAGAAAAGTAGGCTTTTTCAAAGAATCTTAAAAAAAATAAATCCCTAATGACTGTGAAAAAGTAAGCATGGTTACATAAATGTGTTAAAAAAAAATTACTTAGTCCAGATCAAACATTTTTATACTGTAACATACATTCTTTTTTTTTTTTAACATACATTCTTAATAAACAATAATCTACCAGGCTGTCTTCTAAATGAATAAAATGAGGAGGATTTGATGCTTTATTAAAAAACACTAGTTTAATGCAAATGTGGAATAACATATTATTAGAAGTGACCAATAACATGTGTGTATGTATATGCACATATATAATATATACATATGTATATGTGTGTACGTGTCTGTGTAAAACAAGAAACCAGTTCTAAGTGAATTTGAAGAACAGAATTTTGAATGTACAGAAGTGATAAACCTGAAACCTCAAATTTAAGGAATTTCAATCAGCAGCACATTGTTGTTTAGTGGTATTTATGAGAAGATTCTGAATATTGCCTTACTCCTAGTTCTCAAAAGCAAAAAGGAAAAAAGTAGCTAACATTTATATAGTATTTACTATGTGCCAGGCATTGTGCTAAGTTCTTTTAAAGTGACAGATGTCCTAACTTTTAATTTTTGAAAGAAAGTAGAAAGGAAAAGAAGATTAACAATGAGAAAGTCCTGAAAAAAAAATCACAAGTGAAAACTGACATGTTATAGTGATCTAACTTCCTAGAAGCTATGATGCTTACAATTATTCAGTGCCATAGACGTGACCGAACTCCAATCTCTTTTCAAATCAACCTATATGAGGATTTTATCTTAGCTCAGATTTTGAAAAGTAACTCAGATTTTGAAATGGAAAGCAAAAAATAAGATTTATTGATAGGAATTTTCATTATAGACAGCTTTGAAGGTTATTGTGTGAAGGATATATACTGCAAATATTAAACCTGACCTGACCTTTTTTAAATGAATAATCAAATTCAACTTGCCCCCAATAAAATGTGGGGCAATACACAGCAGATTAATAAATCTTGGAATCAGCATGAGATCATCATCTCTCTCTTCATGACCTAGTTGGCTCAATCCTTGGTCTCAATGCCCAAGATTGCCTTTTTCATAGTGAAGCTGTGAAGGTCATAAGTATTAAATTTAGGTCTTCAGCATCAAATAATGTCGCAGAATTAGGCTTGAGTACATAAAATAAGTTGATTATTATCAAGAAAAAACCAAGATGTAGCCAGTATTCCTTTAGGAATTCAAGAAAGAAGAGGAGAGAGAAAAGATATTTGAGGAATATTAGTTTGGTATTATTAAGACTGATTAGAAAGGAAAGAGAACAATAAAGAGATTATTTTAATAGTTGATATTAGATAAAGGCCTGTTCTAAGATACTGCAGTGAGACTAGAAAAAAATGTAAGAGGAATTTTGAAGAAAGGGATTCATAATAGCTGGTGATAGAGAACAATGGATTAAGGTTTGAGAACTCAGATGATTTCAGCTCTAACTTCTAAGTAATATCTCTTGATTATGACTTTGTGAAAAAAATTAATAATAGGGCCTTTTGATACTACCTTTCTCACTCTTTTTCTAAACTCTTGAAATCTGGTTTCCAATCTTACAATTTAACTAAAATTACTTTCTCTAAGTTGTTAATGATTAAATGCTACATCTAATGGCCTCTTCTTGGCCTTCCTCATCCTTCCTGACCTTTCTCTTCAGCATTTGACCCTACTGATCACTTTTCTTCTCCAGGATGCTCTCTTCTCTTTGGTTGACACGTCTTCTTTTTCTTCTTACTCATATGACCAATTCTTCTCAGTTTCTCCTGCTGGATTTTCATGCATGTCATGTCCATTAATTGTATATAATCCCAAGAGTTTGTCTTCTCCTTTTTCTCCATTCTGTTTTACATAGTGATCTCATCAGCTCCTATGGATTGAATTATCATCTTGATGCAGATGATTCACAAATCTATATAAGAAGCTCTAGTTTCTCTCCTGAGTTCCAGTCCTACATCACCTTTTGGACATTTCAAAATGGATGTCCTATAGGTACATCAAGCAGAGTGGTTGGCACATCTTAAGTGCTTAATAGTCGACTGCTGATTAATTTGATTAAAAAAAAATTCTAAAATAAGAGACTACTACTTGAAACAATCTAAAAAAATCCTACAGAATACCAGAATTTCTGCAGGTACTAAAAATAATTATGTCCCAATTTCTTTTCTTTTCTTTTTTAAAGCAATTGGGATTAAGTAACTTGCTCAAGGTTACACGGCCAGTTATTTCTGGGTGTGGTGCTAAGTATCAGAGCCCGGATTTGATCCCAGGTCATCCTGACTCTGGGGCCCAGTGCTCTTACTCACTGTCCTACCTGACCGCCCCTTGTCCTAATTTCTTAATGCAAAATAGGCTATATTTTATGACAGTAGAAGTTCTGAAGTTAGCCAAAGCTAAATTTCCAGTTTACTAATTTAAATCACTAATTTCTGAGTTTCAACACTGAAGTAAAGCAGTGATCAATTTCTGAATTACTCCAACCATTTTGGAAAAAATTTCAAATATTCAAGCAAAGTCACTCACAAAGTCACAAACTTCGATTCCCCCCAATTTCACTATTGGGCATGAATATCAAGTAAAAGACAAAGAAAAGGTCTAATAGATACTAAAGTATTCACACTAGTTGTTTTTGTTGCAGGGGAAAAAAACAAAGCAGATTCCCATTCATACTGGACAGTCGTTGAATAAATTCTGGCATCTGAATATTATTGCATTTTAAGGAAAGAGAAATATGAAGAATTTGGAGAAAAATGGTATGGTAGTGGCAATATTCTAAGTCCCTAAGACTAGTTTTCCTAAAAAGTATGGAAACAGCACTCAAGATTTAATTAGCTTGAGACTGAAGAGTTTTGACTTAGATTCCTGGTAGACTTGGTACCAAAAAAACAGGGCACGAGGAATCGCTGTTTGCCCCTTAGGTTTTTAATTGGTGGACCACCATGGACATATATATATAGGGTCTGGAAAGTTATGCCTTATTGAATCAACGCTGTATCCTTGCTAAATACATTTTCCCTACTACACCTAATAAACTGCCTTTTGTAAACTAGCAAATGTTTTAGAGTGTGGGAAGATCTATATGAATTGTTTCCCAGAGAACAAATTATACATGATTACAACAACTTAATAAAAAACACAAGGTGGCAAATGAACTTAGAATGAATACAATGAATAACCCATAAAAAAACAGAAATCAGATGAATATGGATGCTGAAAATGGCAGATATGGATTTAGATGCTATACTGGTTGGTTTGGCTTGATTATTTTTCTTTGGGGTGTTGGAGGGGGGATAAATAAGAGATGGTCTCTTAAAAAAAATAATAAGCTAATAAGAACTTAAGAAAAAAACAATTTAAGTTCCAAAGTGGTTTATGGCATAGAACGGAGAACGTGGCAGCGGAATTCTATCAAGGGGACCATGGAGAACCGTTTCTACTAACAGACTGAATGTTTTATTTATGAAAAGACAAGGATTACAAAATAGAGTCAGAATTGTTTTTGAAGAAATCACTGATCTCATCACTCAAAATACGATGCAAGATAAAAAAAATAAAGCTCAGTTCAATGATAGTCACAAGCTCTTCATTTGTATCAAGGGAGGTAGTTAGTAGAGTGCTGAACTTCAGCCAAGAAGTTGTTGCTGTTCAGTTGTTTCAGTCATGTCCTACTCTTCATGACCCCAGGTCTGGGGTTTTCTTGGCAAAAATACTGCAGTGGTTTTCCATTTCCTTCTCCAGCTCATTTCACAGATGAGAAAACTAAGGCAAACAGGGTTAAGTGACTTGCCCAGGGTTACACATCTAGGAAGAGTCTGAGGCAAATCTGAACTCAGAAATAGGAGTCTTCCTAACTCCAGGCCTAGCACTCTATTCACTGTGCTATCTAGCTGCCCCTCAGTAAAGAAGATCTGGATTCAAATCTTAAGATGCACCACCTCATAAGCAGGGGCTATTTAAATCTTCTCTGGGCCTCATTCCCCTTGTCTGTAACACAGGGACGCGAACTGGACCTTCCCTTCCAGGTGAGGAAATGCCCCCTCTAATGCAGGTTGACACCTCTAAAACTTAAAAAACATGAGCGTAAAAAATGAATAAGGGAATATAGTATATAAACTATTCTCATTAGTTGTTTACATGAATTTTTACTATAAGTTCTAATTACATGGTTACAATTAGAGTAATGGGTCCTGGGGAAATCTGTTCATTTGTTTTTGTTGAAGCTGTTAAATGGATAATTGTGTGAGGAAGAAGGACAAAAAGATAAAAGAAATCAAATAATTGTAATATTCCTTTAGAGAAAGTGTTGCCAGCATGGAAAAATAAGAATACATCAACATTGTTTCACAAAATGGGATTATTTTAACTTCTAAAGGGTGCCACAAAAGAGGAAATGAAAATGTATCAACAACACTAGCTTCTACCCACTTGGTCAAAGAAAAGTCACGGAAGGCATGTGGGGTGGGAGAGGTATCTGGGGAGGGTTGGAAGAGAGGAAACTGGGTCTTCAACAATGGAGTTTTAAACCTTTTTTGTGTCACAGACCTCTTTGGCAGACTGGTTGAATGAAGCTTATAATCAGACAACTTTTCAAAATAATATTTTTCAATGTATAAAGTATCTAAGCTTGCAAAGTAAACCAATCATACTGAAATAATTATAAAAAAAATTTTAATCACTTTCACAGACCTGCAGGTCTATAAGATGAAATAGGAAAAAAAATGATAATGAATTTGACACAAAAAAGGTTTGGATTTGGAGCTGTTTCTACTCTTCAAAATGAGGTAGTCACATGAAATAGGATTATTGTTTAATAATGTGAGAGTTATGTATGTGAATATATAAATCAGAAAAATGAAGTCTAAAAAGGTCAATTTTTCTCCAACCTTTCCAATGATAAATAGGGAGAGCAAGGTGGAAGGAGAAGGATTTAATTTTGTCTCAAAAGAATGGAAGCCAAAACTTTAGAATCTTCAAGAATATAGGTTTGAAAAGTGCATAGTTAGATACTTGGTAACATTCTAAAAGTACATTTAACCTCTTAACTTCTGTTTTCCTCAGTTTCCTCAACTGTAAAATGAGGATAGTAATATGAACACCAACCTCCCAGAGTGTTGTTGTGAAGATCAAATGAGATATTTATAAAATGTTTAGCACAGTACCAGGCACATAGTAAGCACAATGTAAATGCTAGCTAGTATTAACATCATCAGTATTATATTTACAAAAAAGAGAAAGAGATAAGTAGAACTGAAAAAGTCCATGTTCGGTGGGGAGGGGGGGGAAGTATAATTTAAAAAGAAACAAAAAAATGGAATATTGGGCCCTAGATTAATCAACAAATATTAATTCAGCGCTAGATATGTGTAAATCATTCCACCACATTTAACATTTTTTAGAAACAGACTTACCAGGAGGCTAGACCAGATAACTTTCTAAAGTTTTGTGATTTTGTAGTTACTGTCTGGTTGGCACAAATGCTTATATATCATCAAATCAAGCAGAATTTTTACATTTAACCACAAATAAGTGGGTTTATTGCAAAATTTTCAGGAACCAAGCTCGGAGATGTTTTTTTATTTTAATCCCATGATAAAAACAATTAGATTACACTGCATCCCAGAATAATGCTTCATTCCTACTATATTTTTAAAGCATTTACCAAAGTCCCTACTACCACCACTACTAGAATAAGAAATATTACTACTACAAATAAGAAATTCAATTCTGTGTACCAAAGAATGGTTCACAAGTTTCTATCTTGTGACTTTCTTTTAAAGGTAGCTTACTATTCCCTCATTAAAATACACACACACACACGAAAAGTATAATTGGAATGGTCAAAGGTTTAAATACATTTCTATTTTGAGTCATTCAGATGTTAAAAGTAGAGATTCCACTCCTCTTGCTGCTAAAAAGTTTCCATTTAAAACAGTTAACAAGGGAAGCTTTTTAAAAAAATTAAAGAGATTTAGAATTATAGTTTCTTTTTGGTTCATAATATTTTAGAGCTAAGCTGTCAACTACTGTCCTTCTTCTTAAGTATAACTATTTTTATACTAATTATATACATTGCCCACATGTGATTGCTGGTAATGTTCAGAAATGGAAAATGAACTTACAGTTGTGGTAAATTAGGTCTAACAAAAGGATCATTTTCTGCTCCATTGACAGCTTTGTTTTTCCTTTGTTTTGGTTCAGAATTGGTAGAAGGTGCCTGAGAATTATTAGTAGTTGGTGGTTTTCTCTTTGCCAGGAGTTTTCTTTGCCTCTCAATATCCTCCCTTTGCTGATTCACCCATTCTTGCTGTCTGTCAACAAAAGAAATAAAAACATCACTTATCTATAGACTTATAAAATTAAAATGTGAAATGTGGCATGCCAAGGCCACCATAAAAAAGGAAATCATATTTGGATGTAAAAGTAAGAAGTGAGAACTGAGGCCTGGAGAAGTTCTGACCCCTTAGTGATGGGAAGACAACAAATGCAGTGAGATATGCCAGTCTTTGAATTTAGAATGACAAACAAAAGTCTATGGACTTTTTTTGTGATTATGGTTTTCACTATGATCTTGTTGTTGGTATCATTCTATTGGTTAAAGCCAATGGAATGAACAAAGAAAAAAGGTACCCTTGGCTATGTGTGGAGGGCAAATTGCCAGAGGTACAATTACCCATTATAAAATAACAAAACTTTATCACTGCATTTTGTAAACCTCACTTAAATAATCAATATTGCTTCACCAAAAAGATGTAAAAAAGCTTTAATGCTGGTCCTGCTGCCAGGTCTCTGGCAACATTTTTATTATCAGAAGAGGGACAGATGCTGATGATAGGTTTAGGTTCCCTTATGGTAGTGCTAATCTGCTCTTTGAGGTTCCTCAGAACTGCAGTGCCTAGTATGTATCAATTTACTGTGCCAAGCAAGGAAAACACCAACCAGATGCATGGTTTGAAATAAGAAATCAAAGGGGCGGCTAGGTGGTGCAGTGAATAGAGCACTGGCCCTGGAGTCAGGAGAACCTGAGTTCAAATCCGACCTCAGAAACTTAGCACTTGCTATCCATGTGACCCTGGGTAAGTCACTTAACCCCAAATGCCCTGCCTTCCCCCCTCCAAAAAGGGAAGAAGGAAGAAGGAAGGAGGAGGAAGAGGAGGAGGAGGAAGAAGAAGAAGAAGAAGGAGGAGGAAGAAGAAACCAAGAACCCGGAATTCATCTTCTAAATGCACTGTGTGCCATCTGCCCTCTGTCTGGAAATTACAATGTTTTACAATTTATACAAATTAGATGTATAAAATTTGGGGGATTCAGACATTAATGATCTACAAAACCAACTGTAGCCAAATGCTGGAAAAAGTCCTGGCATATTACTTTTGTGAAGGAACAATACAAACAATTGTCTGGACTATAACATTCTACCTCAATGTTTTACCTGCCTCACATTTCTCTAAAACGAAGGCAGATATTGGTTACCATGGACAGCTGACAGCCCTCAATGACTACCTCTACAAAAACATGCCAAGGAATAAATCTGTGTTGCTGAATGATATTGATGGATGAAATCTTTCTGCTCAGTGACTTTCCCAACTGGACCACCATGATGAAAATACTAAGGGCAAGAGGCCAACACCCTATTTGGGAATTTTGTCTTTCCAACTTCCACTTTTACTTTCAACTCCAAATATAACATTTCATCATAGAGGGATCACCCCGGAGTGAACAACTTGAAGTATGTGTACAAAGGCCTAACAACCTTGGAAGCATAAGCCAAAGAAAATGATTTTTCCTTTCAATATTATTCAAATTTCTATCCACAGGGAACCGTTCTATCCACAGGGAACCAAGAGGCTTTGGCCCTCAATTTCATGTTTCTCCAGACAGCTTTCTTTTACAACTACAGATATGTTAACCCTAGGGACATTCCCCAAAAAAATTCCTGTTAGGATCACACAATCTGGCATTTTGGTCCACTCTTAGGAGGAAAAAAAAGGCTGACCAAGTTGTAAAAAATTTGTTCCCACAGAATGGGATATAGACACTGCCCTTAAGATTCCAAGTTAAATGAAGTCCAAGTCTTGAAATCAGGCCTCAGCAAAACCAAAGGAAATCCTAATGACCCATTGGCTCAATAATACCCTGACAAAGGCAATAGTGAATGTTACCCAGACTAGACAGTCAATATTTGAGGAACTCCAGAAAAGAAGTGTCCCGAGAAATTCAATCAGGAAAAGAAGGCTGTACTTCTACTTAGACTGGCAGTTCAGAGGAATAAAGTCTTATCTACATACATTCTGATAAGAAGACCTTTCTTAACTTTTCACTAGTTGGTAAAAATATGACGACTAAGAAGAGTAAGTCCTGGAACCAACATTTTCTTCTTAAATTAGTTCCTCTTTCAGTTTGTCTCTAGAGAGTTTAGAAAGGAAAAAAAAGGTAAGAAGTTAATTTGCATGAACACTCAAACTATTCCAGTTCCATTCCTGCTACCTTTGTCATACTCAGTGAATTTGTTGTGAGATATAGGACTTTAGGCCAAAAAGTATTTAAAATAAAAGTGGTTGATAATTAAATTAAAAGAGCAAAGGAATCATCTTGACCCTTCCTTAATCTATACACTATACAAATGCTACATCTTGTTGCTTCTAACTCTTCAATCTCCCTTTCTGACAGACCTTTCTCCATTTCCATGGCTGCCATGACAGTTTTGGCTGTCATGACTTCTTATCTATTTCAATAGCCTCTTCACTGGTCTCTTGACTTCCAGGTTTCTGCTCTTTCAAAACAATCATCTCATATGCCAGGTTCATCTTCCTAATGCCTAACCCTAATCAAGTTACCATCTCTTCAGTAGCTCCTAATGCCAACTAAATAAAGTCAAAATTCCTTAGTCTGTCATTCATTCAAGGTCTTCCAAAATCTGTCTTGTTCTACTTTTCCAGCCTCACCACAATGCTCCTTTCTCACATATTTTATACTCCAGAGTTAGGATTATTTGCTGTGCCCCTTGAACAGGTCCTTGAGTCTGGGGGCAGGGTGGAGAACCTATAGCCTGAAGGCCACATGTGGCCTTCTAGGTCCTTGAGTGTGGCCTTTTGACTATGTCCAAGTTTTATAGGAAAAAAAATCCTTCTTTAAGGGGATTTGTTCTATAAAGTATGGATTCAGTCAAAGGGCCACACCTGAGGACCTAGAGCGCCACATGTGGTCTTGAGGTCACAAGTACCCCGCCCCTGTGACCTAAACTATTCCTCCATGCCTTTGCACCCTCATACTAAAGAGTAGTGTTTATGTCTATATTTTCCTTTCCAATTCTGCCTACTGAAATCTTACTCTTTAATATGCTACTTCTTCCATAAAATTTTTAATTTCACCCAAAGCTTTCACTGAAAATTATGTATCTCCTGCACTTATAACAGTTTCTTATAACTGTAGTGGCTTGCCATTTCCTTCTCTAGCTCATTTGATAGATGAGGAAACTGAGGCAAATAGGGTTAAATGACTTGCCATATAGCTAGTAGTGGAACCAGATTTGATCTCAGGTTTTCCTGACTCTAGGCCTGGTACTCTATCCACTGGGTGGGTCATCTAGCTGCCTAGCAATGTACCCAGATCAGAATATAAATAATGAAAGTTTTAAACAAAACCGCCTACCTCCTTTCAGTGCACAGACTTAAGAATCATTATAGTTATACCTTAATCTAATAAGTTTCTATATTCCCTTACTATAAGACTATTCCACCACACGTATCAGAAAAAAAATACTTTTGGATATTATCACATTCAGAACATGACTCAACAACTTCTATTCTTTATTAACCCACCAACACAAAATCTCTATTCTACTGATGCAGAATTGAGATCACTTTTCCTTTTCTTGTCAATTTAGTAAAGTAGGAGGAGGGCAAGAAAGATGTAAAACAGTGTGGGGAAAGGAACTGAAAGTTTTACAAAGAAAATTCCATGCAAATGGAAGGTCCAATGAAATCTTCCTTTATACTTTCATTTAGGAGAGTTCTATTTAAATAGAACTAAAATTCTACATTAAACTGAAACCCAAATGTTGTAAATACTCTACTAATTAAAATCCTAATGGAAAAAGCAAGATATAGAAGAAAAATTATGGTTAGTTCTTGACAAGTTGGTGGATAAAAATACAGTTTGGTGGTTATCTGGTTATCTTATGTCTCCTCCTCCTTCTTCTCTACCCACCTGTCCTTGAACTATTTCACTGATCAACATCTCCATCGAAATATAGGAGAAATGGATGTGTAGCATCTAGTATGATATTTTGTACAAAACAGGTACTTAGTAAATATTTACTGATGATATTAATGTTGGTATAGAACATACATTTTTGGTCCTTCCTGGTGACACTCCTAAAGTTTTAGTGGGAATGGTGATTTTAAGTATTAGCTCAAAACTGGATTTCTGGCTTACCTACAGTATTTAATTATGAATCTCTAGAGGCAGTAATAGGACTTCAACCCTCTAGTTTTGTTGTTAGTAATTACTGGCTGAAGTCATCACATTGCCTGCACAGCATGTACTATGCCAAAAGTTTGTAAGCTCAAAAGTTGTAAGGATATCACCAAATCACCTTCGGGCTCCAAGATGGGGGAACAGGTGTGGTACTAAAGTTGCTGACATTTTCTATTTCCCATAGCTATATAAAGTTGACAGAAGTAGAAGATCAACAAAGATTTTTGGTCTTCAGTATATGAACAGAGGTTCCCTGATTTACTCCTAACAGCTGTCACTCAGCTTCAAAATACAGTGGAGTTTTAAAACTTACTCTCTTGTATTAAAGATTTTATTAGAAGTACTATACAATAATGTGTTTAATTCAACTCAACTAATGTGTAGGCTATTGAACAATGTGCTCACTTCATGTCTTTTATTCAGTGCAGCACAGATTTAGGTTAAACATCAATAGCAAAATGGAGTTTTGAGGATAGATTAAGATTACAAAAATCATTGTTATGTGAAAATCCCTGAACAGAAAGTTAAGTTCTCTTCTTTTTACCCTTTACGTCCAATTTACCCTTCACAAGAAAATCTAAAAGTCAAGTCAGATTACATTTAAGGGAGTCATATTCAAAACCACACATCATCTTCTATACCTAAAATAAATGTTAATCAAGAAGTCTGCTAAAGCTAAAATTGAAATGTAATACCTATGTTTACATTTAGCTGTCAATTGTGCAGAATAATTGAATCTTGTTCATGTCAAAAATTTACATTTTTTCAAAAGCTAGGTAAAAATAAATGAGGCTTACTCATCATCTTTCAAAAACATCAGAAATCAGTATTCTAAATTCAGTTAACTCAGTAAAGAAACATTGTACTGAAGTCCATCATTTCACAGAACAATGATGAAAGAATATATAAGGAAAGTAGTTCCAAATGCTTTAATAACAAGGATCCCCCACACTTATTAGGAATTTTAAAAAGAATGACTAACTTCACAAGATTCTGAAAGGCAAAACCATCTGTCCATTGTTCAGTAAATGAAGCACCATGTCTAACTGTTGTAAAATGCCCAAGACGTAGTCTGTCTTGCATACTCTTCTCTCTGCTTGCCAGTTTTTCTTGTGTGCTCTGGAGAAAAAAAAAATTAATAACTTAGTTTAAAATGAAAAAAGCTCATGACATTATTAGTTAAGCCGGGAAAAAGTTCAACTTTAACTTACCTTTTCTATTAAAAGTTTCTTACTCATTGAAATGCATTTATTTAATCTTTCTTTGTATTTTTCAAGTAATTTTTGCTGTTCGTCTATTTGACGTCTAAGATCACAGTTAGCCTAAAACATAAGCAGGAAATGTAAAAACATGAATGAAAAACTTACAATTTTAATGCTACAACATAATGTGCCCAAAAGGAAAAAACAGTACTAAAATATCACATATATGTGTATATGTGTACATATGTATGTATCTATGTACATATATGTTCCTGACTCATCAAATTTTTAAAAAGATTCAAAATATAAATTTTCTAAGATAAAAATTTTGGGAAAAAATAAAACCCAGGACAATATAGTTGAGACTATATTGACTCCTCTGGTACCTTGGGGGTCAGAGGGAACTACTACATCTATGGTAGGCATTCTTAACCTTTTTCTGTGTCATACATCCCTTAGGCTGTCTGATGAAGCCTGTTGACCTCTTCTCAGAATAAAATTTTTAAATGTGTAAAATAAAATGCATAGGATTATGAAGGAAACCAATTATATTGAAAGACAGTTATCAGAATATTAAAAAAAAAAATAAATTCAAGGACCCCAGGTTAAAAACTCTTATCTACTATACTGAACCATGAAAATTAATGTTACAAAGATTTAACTTTAATATACTTAATAAAGAATTGGATTATAAATACTTCTTTAAAGCTTCCCTTTCCTTAATGGTAAACCTGGATTTTCACAGATTTTCTCTACATCCTCCCAAATGAAGGTTATTTCTTTCAGATTTCACCTGCCACTCAACACTAAATCCTAAGGCTGAGAAGAGGAGGCACAATATTTCTTGCTTGCTTTAAGGCTACTGCTTCAATAACAAATCTCAACAATATCTCTCTTCTTTTGAAATCAATAGTATTTAAAGTCAATCAATACGCATTTATTAAGTACCTATTACATGATACTGTGCTAAGAGCTGGAAATACAAAGAGAGGAACAAGATTCTACAACAGAGGACAGTCCCTGCCCTCAAGCTCACATATATAAACTTCACCTAACCCATTTCTGCAACCCTCCAAAACACTATTCCACCTTGCACAATGAATGACTCTTAGCATTCCATTTTCATCATTCTTCTACTCCAAACCCTACTATATTCAGTGACTTTAACATTCATTCTGATGCCTGTCTCAATACAATGGCCTTATATCACACTACAGAAGAGGTAATATGATATAGTTGGAAAAGTTCTGAACTATATACTGAATCACATAGTAATATTACGCACACTGTTTCTGATTTTTATTACTTATGAAACCACAAGACAACTTAATCTCATTTTTACCATCTGTAAAAATGAGGAGGATATCTGTATGACATACCTAACAGAGATGTTACAAGGAAAGCACTTTATAAACCTTAAAAGTAGTGTGCAAACATGTGATGGCAGTATCTGGTGTATACATTTCCATTACATTTCTGTCACTCCTAACAATGGCAATGTCACACTCCCACTATAATTAATTTTCTTGAATTATGAAATTTCTAAGATTGTAACCTCTCATTTCCTCCTGCTGAACCTGCTTTTCACATTCACCAGATCTCCAGTCCTCTTGACTATTTAGTTCCCAGTCCATCAAGATCGTCCTAGTTCTGTCTCCTCAAAACTAGAAGACAAGGCCATTCACTTCTATGATGCTCCCAACTAGCATCCAAGAAGACACTGCTCTCTTGGTCTTCTGCCATGTGTATCAATCCATAGTTCTCTTTTTCTTTCTTTCTTTTTTTTGGCTCCAACTTCTAGGATATCAATGTCATAGATAACCCAATGTGATATAATGGTTCTAAGGTCACTACAAATTCATGCTAACTTTAATGACTCTTAGATTCAGGGAAGGATAAAGCTAGATGAAATCTCAGAGATCATTTAGTCCAACTCTTTCCCTTTAAAAATTAGAGAACTTAAATGAATTGCTAAAGTCAATGGAAAAGTCAACTCTTGAATCTTATTCCCAAAGATACAGTTTTTCTACTACATTTCTCTAATCTGAAGTACCTTGAAATCCATTCACTCACCTGTTACTGACTTCTTAACTCTCTCCCCCAAAATGGTTATTAAAAATCTTTTTCCCTTTTAACAAACAACTAATTCTATTTCTATTAAATGCCATTTCAGCAGATGACTTTGCCTACTACTTTAGAGAATAAAGAAGTCAGTTAATAAAATCCCTTATTAAAAAATATAAAATCCCTCAATCAAAAATTTCCACTGTTCTTTGCGTTGTTTGCTCCTATCTAAAGTAACCTTACTTCTTCCCAAAGACAACCCCTTTACCTTTGCCATTCTATCTCTTCTCTGTGATACTGCGTCATCATCCTCTCTTGAATTACATCATTTCTCTCCTGGTTTCTTTCTACTGGCCTACAAACATGTTTTAAGTTTCCCAATTTTTAAAAAATAATCCTCTAAACACTGTTACTCCATCAAACCCTCATATTCTCTCTTTCCTTCTTTTGCTTCCATCCTCCAAGAGCAGTCTATACTAGTTACCTCCATCTCCTCATCTGCCAGTTGTTCCTTAGTGCCTAATAATAAGGCTTTTACTCCCTCCACTATGACACTGTTCTCTCTGAGGTCACCTATGACCTGCTAAATGTCAAATCCAATGGTCTTTGCTCATACTGCTAACACTACCTAGAATATCCTAGCTATGGTGTATGACCCAGTTAAAATATCCTGATCTTCCTAACTCTAACTCCTTCTTCTTTAGTACCCAGCATTTTGATTATATCACTCTTACAGACTGCCAGTATATCATTTCTATATACATGTCAAGTCTCAGCAAGACTGTAAGCTCCTTTGAAGTAGGGATCTATTTACTCATTCACTTTTGAACCTGACCCAACATCATTTTAAATATTAGGTACTCAACAAATGGTTGTCAAATTCAAAAAATACACACAACATCCCATTCTAGAAACAATTAAAGAGATGGGAGATCCACTCTACCCTTATTCAACAACAAATAATTTAATGGTGTATTGATACCACTATGTTTTTAATCATATAGACAACTTTATAAAATTATTATTGGGTCTTAGGGTCCTCCATAATCTAGCTCCAACCTCTTCTCATCTCCTTGTTTCCTATGTTCTTAACAGTGCTATTTCAAGTTAAAGAAGAAGGAATATGTTTGAATTAATGTTTCCTCTAGTTTTTGAGTTGTGATATATTATCTTCCAGCTTTTAATCTAATATTTTATGATATACATGGACCATGCCCCACAAGCAATAAATAATAATGACTGAATATATTTGGTTTAAGAAAGGATCAGATACACAAACAACACAACTTCCTTCAATCTCATTCCAACTTCTAAGAAGCCAATCCCCTAGGACTGGGTTGGAGTTTGGGGGAATTTTCATAGTGTTTGATTTCCAAAGAATATCCAAAATAACCTTCAGGTTTCAGTCTGAGGTAGCAAAGAGTTGGAACTCCAAGATGAGATGATTTCAAGAATTATAATCCATCCTCAGAAGACTGAATTAACAGTCATGAAATGAGAAACAAAGGAGCAACAGCAGAACTAGAAGTGGGGAACCTCTTTTAACATCCATTGGGAGGAGAGAAGACAACAACTGGGGCTATGGGAAGAGGGCAGGAAACTGTTCATAGGTACCTCTCCCTGTAACACCGTATGACAGAGATGCACTCCAAATGAAAGCAATCACAAAGATCAACTGGTATGCTCACACTGATATGTGAGTCCTGGTCCTTGGCTTCCAAATCCAAGGTTCTCACCATGGCACCCAGATGGGCTCCTGCAGAAAATTTATCTTCCCCATACTATAACTCTATCAAATAGCAATTCATTTGAAGAAACTCTTCTAAACTGCAAGTAGACCTGGTAAAATTATGAGGAGGGACATCATAATCAATATTAAACAGATAAAAGGAGCACTCTTCCTACTCCCCTTTTGATAGCAGTATTGTTGTTCAGTAGTTTTAGTCATGTCTGACTCTTTGTGACCCCATTTGGGGTTTTCTTGGCAGAGATACTGGAGGAGTTTGCCATTTCCTTCTTCAGCTCATTTTACATATGAGGAAACTGAGACAAACATGGCTATGTGACTTGCCCAGGGTCACACAGGTACTAAGTGTAAGGCCATATCTGAACTCAAGAAGATGGATCTCCCTGATTCCAGGCCTGGCACTCTATCCACCTAACTGCCACCAATAGCAGTATTACTGCTTATTGTTTTGTTATCATCTTTTCTTTGTGATATCTTGAAAATCAATGCCTTTAAAATTGTGTTACTAATAGCACAAATTTATGTACTTTGGTTAATATGTGCTTGTCAATCTTAAGGGGCACTGATATTCACTCACTGTATACATTAAATATTGGGAATGGTGAAGTTCAAAAGCTATAGGTTCCACAACTATTTCTAATTTAGACTACATTTAAGGAGAAGTGACAGTAAATCTGTATCATTTCATATTTATTTGTCCCATTTTCAGTTATCTGTATATTCTAGGTGCAGATGACATGACATAGGTGGAATTAATGCCAAGTGGTCTGGAGGAATGTTTTCACCTCAAGTGCTTTTCATTATTTTATAAGGAGTACTACATACTCTTCTATCACCTTGTTCTGTAAGGGTTCTCAAAAAAGCTCATATTTAAAGCAGACAGTAAGTGGCACAATAAGGAAGGCTAAGACTTGAGTTTAAGTCCTGCTTCAGATGCTTAGTAGCTGTGTGACCCTAGGCAACTCATTTAAACCCTCTTAGCCTCATCTCTAGAATGGGAGTAGTAATAGCACTGACCTCCTAGAGTTATTTTGAGGATTAGATAACAGATGCAATGCTTTGTAAATCTTAAAGTACTATATAAATGCTAGTTATTATTATTATTCCAAACCAATATTGCTCTTGGCTACCAAACAGATACAGTTATCAAGAAGATAAAAGTTTAAAAGTGCATGGAATGAGAAAGTCTCTTTTATCCTCACTATTAAACTTCTCTAAAAAATAGTGACAAAATCACTGTTTCTACCTTTGTTCATTTGCCATTTTTAGAAGTGACGGTCAACTTAAATAGGCCTAGTTGATGTCACTGTAATTGAAAACAATGTTTTCTAATCCTTATCTTTTTTTTTTTTTTATAAATTTGGTATTGAGTTTAACATTTAACTAGTCAATGAACTGACTAGATAAAGATAGCTAATCTAGAAGTGACTTTCATATCAGTAATACATCATTTCCTGTCCATTAAGATACACAAGAATGAAACTTTAGAATAATCTAAAGCCTATGGCGCAATTTTTTAAAAAATCACTAACCATATGTTGCAAAATAATTTTTGTTCTCTATCGTGTCTTTAAATACAAATTTCTATGTATCAAAGTAATGAATGAAAGTTTAAAATATTTTTCTTACCAAATTTTGCATAAAATTTATTCAGTTTTCAAACTCTACAAAAGATATTGGTACAAAAACTGTAATGATCTTAATGGTAGCCTTTTTGCTTATGTTCATCATAAGATGGCAAAGCAAAATGGCCAAATAATGCACAAAATTATTCCCTTTGGAACCATGATGAAACCAGCCCCTCAGATGCCTTCTAATCCATTTCTCTTAGGAGAGCTGGTAGATGTGGAATTTTTATTTAATGACCAACAAGGGGGCATAAGGAATTGAATCTTATTAATTTTAATATTCTTATTATAAACAAAACCATTAGAGGGGAGTTGCAGGTAAATGGAAGGATGACTCAAAGGTCCTCTTTGGAGAGATAAAAAAATAGGTTTTGTTTATTTGATATAGAAAACAGAATAGGTTTTATCATGCATCCAAAGAGAGCCAAAAATATCATTTCATAGGATATTTGGTGCTATTTTATCACAATACTTAAAAGTATTTGCAAAAAATTACCATTAAAAATAACAGTAACTTATGCACCAACAGCTGCTGCAGAGGATTAAAAGGTACAAGAAAGAATTCTATGAAGAACTCATAAAGACTCTTCAAATTAAATCGGCATATACTATAATAGTTGCTGCTTTAACACAAAGGTGGGAATAGGAGAAGGTGGTGAGAAACACATTGGAAAATGTGGATCAGGAAAAAAAGAGAGAAAGCAATGACTTATAATCTATATAGAAGCCTTACCTATACATAACTTCTGAGAAAAGCATCTGAAGGCACTGGACGTGGCAAACATGCAATAACAGGAAGGAAGGAAGGGAGGAAGGGAGAGAGTTATGATTTAACAAGACCAGAAATGCCTTATTACTGATGTAGGTATCACTCTTGAATCAACATCTGTGTACAGTCAGATAACTTATTAGAGCAAAGGTCAAAATTAATACAAAGCTAGAAAAAAGAATGAATATAAGAAAAATATATTGTATGTAATGAAAACATTCCAACTAGACCTAAAATTGACATTTTACTGATGATAAAATATGGATTATGGGTAGAGGGGCTGAATAAAATAATTTCATTTAGTTCAACTAACGTAAATGAAGTACCATATTAAGGAGTACAGAAGATAATAAAAAGAACTTAAACAAATATTTAAATTCCTTAACAAGTAAAGAAATATGATAACTAAGGGCAACACTAACTAGTATATAAACTTATTTAATAAAATCTTAGGGAAAAGGAATTTGGAAGATCATATGCAATATTACCTTTTAAGTCAGAGAAAAGTAGTAGAGGTGAAAACAAGCTTAATGAAAGCTTGAAAAGCTGACCCTAGAGGCATTTAAGGAATTATATGGAAGGGAACAAGGACAGATTAATCTACAAAGATTACAAACTCTTTTTGCTAATCAAGGAAAACTCCACTTGGACCATAATAGCAGTCCTAAAGAGGAGGTACAATTGGCACTAAAGGGATCAAAGAGAGGAAAAGTAGCTAGTTAGATTAAGTGTACAGATACTGATAGTCAAGGTGAAAATGTTGAGGGTATTAAGGGAAAAATTCACAAGAACACTGAAGCTTGACCCATGTAAAGATGGGGTAGAGAGTGGGGGGAGATACTGAACAGGTAGAAAAAATCCCAGATCTTATAAATCCCAAAGAAAGGTAACTGACAGAACAATTACTACAAATTGACAAATTAATTTGGCTTATTATCAAATGAAAGGAAAGCAAGCTGGGAGAACTTTGGGAATTGCAGTTCTTTTAATGAACTCAAACTTCTTCTTGAAGCTTATGCTAACATTCTTCTGGTATTGCCACATTGCTGTGAGTGATAGAATACCAAAGTCTTTGGACGAACTCAAAAAGCAACGGAGAGAGGAGCATGGTGATGTGAGCAGACTTCATTCAATCTATCACAAATGAGGAATTAAGAAAAATAGATTATGTAAATAACTTTTTTTGGAGGGAGGTCCCTCACCCGTGATTTTATTTGTGAGGAAACTCCTCCCATCAATATAGATTATCTACTTCTCTATAAATTATGGTCTTAATGAATTTTCTAAGAAATTAATTGGTCATACAATGAATATATATACAGAAGCAGGACTTGAACCCTGATATTCCTCCACCAAAGTTGGCCCCCATCCACCAATCCATCCAACTTTTTTATGAAAAGAGTACAATAAGAGAAACACATGACTAGAAATCAATAGTCAAGGATGACTAGCAGATAGCTTGGGAAGCTCCACAATAGCCATGTAATTTCAAGAGATTCTGAGGGCTCCAAGTACAACTGGCAGACCCCCAGTAAAGGGAGGGCACATATAACAGTCACAAAGGACAGGAAGCAATCTGTACCACAAGAGGAACCACTCGCAACAATGAGATCACAGATCCACTGAGGCACTGAATTACAGTTATTTTGTATTTGTGTCATACACTGCTATTTCACAAAAGTACCACAATCTTCCCCACTTGCTAAGATGGTGCTTTATACACAATAGGTACTAAATAACACAGTATGCACTTAACAAATACTTGCTAAATCAACCTGAGAGATGAATCTGAGAATCAATGTTCTAGACAGAGAGCTGGCTCAGGTATCAACAAGACTTAGATACAAGTTTTTTCTGCTTAAAGTATGGTCCAGGCCTGAGGAATGGTCAGCATGAAAGGAGGTAAAGTATAAGGCTACAGTATAATAGAAACACACCTTGACTGGAACATAATGAGAGCTAAGATAGGAAAAGAAGCCTGGAGCCACACTGGTCTTAAATGTCAGGTTTTGAAAATGTTTGCATTTTATCCTATAGAACCGAGTCTTCAAAGTTTCATCTTTCAGCATGATCACTAGGATGTGTGGTCAGCCAATCAGAGAGGGGGAAAGATGGGTCACTTCCTACCTTCTCTGAGAGCCAAATGTAGGACTCATCTCAAACACAGCTACAGTCCCCAACTCTTGTCTTGTGACCTAGCTCTGCAAGTTCCTCTCCTATCCCTTTCTACCCCAGCAAAGACCTCTTGGGATAGTTATAACCAAACCTTGACCTGATATTAGCAGTTACGTAAGTAGATGCTCTTGGGCAATTTTCCCCTTTGTTCTCAGTATATTCATATTCTGCCCTCTTCCTCCACCATCAACTTTGGGTATAGCAGGTGTTGCTCATCTAGTTATGCAGCCCTTGGCTAGGTCTGAGCTTAAGTTTTATAATGTATATATTTTTCTATATATTTATAATGTATATATTTCTATAAGAGTACATGTATATGGGGGGTAGCACAGTGAATAGAGCACTGGCCCTGGATTCAGGAGGACCTGAGTTCAAATGTGGCCTCAGATACTTAACACAAAAAAACTAGCTGTGTGACCTCGGGCAAGTCACTTAATCCCAATTGCCCTACCTTCCCCCCTCAAAAAAAAAAGAGTACATGTATATGACATAAATAGGTGTGAAGACCACTGCTATAGACAAGAGGTAAATACTACAGGATTTCTGAGAAGATAAATAATATAGATTCCCAAGCATTAGGAAAATTATTTTGACAATTTTGACAAAAATAAACCATAGGACACAGACCAAAGGCAAGGATCTCAGGAAACTATTATAGTAGTTGTTCAGGCAAGAAGTAATATGTGTAGGGGGTGGCTAGGTGGCCCAGTGAATAGAGCACCAGCCCTGGAGTCAGGAGGACCTGAGTTCAAATCTGGCCTCAGACACTTGACACACTTACTAGCCGTTTGACTTTGGGCAAGTCACTTAACCCCAACTGCCCTCCAAAAAGCAAAAAAAAAAAAAAGTAATACGTGTGTAACACAGATGCCTACTATGTGTAAGGGAAATAAAAGATACTCACATAAAGTCTGCTGAATGAACTACCTCTAACTAAAAGGACTACCATACATGGATGATCAATTTTCAAACAATAAGAATCCTAAAAAAAAAAAACCAACTAATTGGTAGGGAACTTGCTCACTTTGACTCTCCACTCTTCTATATTTAAAGAAGCTAATTTACACTTAATGTGACCAAAGGTTTCTCTACTCTCAGCCTAGAAGACAACTTCCTTATCATTTATGACTTTCAAGAAAGTAGCAAAAGCTCTATAAGTAGTTCCAGGATTCTAGCTAGCTCTATTTGTCTCTGGTGTTTCTATCCCTTTCCATCTACTGTGTTTCCCCGAAAATAAGACACTGTCTTATTAAGTTTTTTTTTTTTTTTTGTAAAGAAAACCACCAGAGGGCTTATTTTCAGGGGAGGGCTTATGTTGTCCTGCCTCAGCTCTCCTCTTCGGCACTACTCTCAATGGCGCCAGCAAGCAAATCACTGGGGAAGAACAGGATGACGCGCTCACTGCTGCAGCTCTGATTGGATGCAGCTCGGAGCGCAGCATGCGTTTCACGGGGCGGGGGGGGGAGAACGGTGCATACAGAGGGTACCGTAATATAGCATGTAGCGCAGGGGATCACCTTCACTACAGTAGCAATCTCAATAGGGCTTATTTTCGAGGAATCTTACACAGTAAGGGGAGGGCTTATTTTCGGGATAGGTCTTATTATCGGGGAAACACGGTAGACACTTGTCCTTATTCTTCACCCATAGTAAACTTTCTATTGTACCCAATTTTTTTGTTTCGTGTCTTTAACTGGAAGACAATAATGGATAGTATTTTTAAAAGGAAATCAAAATATCATCAACTAATGGGCTATCATCTTAACAAAATATTTATGAGACTGATTTATATACATATTGAAGAGAGAGCTGATGAAAAACTCAGCAAGGAACAGACATGCTTCCAAAAAACTGCACCTTTGGTCACATAAATGGATGAAAGTTATAGAGAATACAAGATGCTGACGTTTACTCTGTTGGTTCTAAAAATAGTATGCCTCTTGAGAGCAGAACGAAATTTCAAAGTGAAGCTTCCCTTCTAAGAAGGTATGTCCCACATGTATGTTAAACATCACACAAAATGTCTTGACAGACTCAGAGGCACACTTTGGCTTAAGAATTCTCTAATTACCAACATCAAGTTTACTACCTCTGTCATGTTACACATTCTCCTATAGAGTTCAAATGAAGGATTCCCTATAGATGGTCAGGTTCTCTATTTTGTCTAGTTAACAAATGACTTTTTGCTGATTTCATCAAGCCACAGAGTACTGCAAGGCATCCCTGATAAGAGCCACAACCACTGAAGAAATTCACTTATTGCTCTTCACAGGAAAAAAACAAAGGGAAAAAGAATGCCTAATTTCCAGATTATGATATGCAACTGGATGGGAAGGCCAATTAGTTAGTCTATTAGTAGATAATCTTAGGTATTCCAGATGAATGATAAACTGCACCAAGAAATTAACAGACTGAAATACAATTGAGTAACTGTGCAGTGCTTTGAAGCATTTCAAGTTACTCCTAGATACAAAAGTCTAATATATTAGTATTCTCCTAGTAAAATTATGGCTAGAAATCATTTAGTACAGCTTATCAAGAATGAAAATTATAGGTAACCTAAAAGACAATACAAAGGCAGGAGGGTATTAAGTAGCCTGTAGCATATTACCAAAGATGACTGTCATGCAACAAGAGATGCAAAAGATATTGGGGAAATGTATGATAATTTCTCATACAGACAAAGAGAGTACTTCACATCAATAACATAACAGATCCACTGAAATGTTATTTATGAGAAACAGGAATAAGTGACACGTCCACTTCACATTAATGATATAATGACCATAATTTGAACTTTGCTGATTCAGAAGCCTTCTGAAATCTTGTAGTACTCTCAAGGTTATCATTTGGAACATCAATTTTCATTGTACTCTAGGTAGGTGGAAGTGCTATTTGTGATATGTCTGGTTTGATAGCAGTTTGCTTACTGTACTTTTATACAACAGCTTGTCCAGAGAATTCAATTAACCTTAAATGCAAATAATGAAAAATTATTTCTCTCTCACAATTGTTGATCATAGCAAAATCAGCTATGTGTTCATTTAGTTGTTTAAACAGTATTTATAGAGAGCTAAATAATCATTTTAAACCTGACGCTTTCAACTATGTGTTTATATTATAAATAAGTATTTGCAGCATTGTAATTTTTCATATGATAAAAAACCAGTGTTTTCTAAAGAGCTCCACTATTACCAATTAATTTCTTTCCACAAACTATTACTTACCCTGAGCAAATCATCTATACGACCTTCTTTCTTTTCCAGGTCCTGGTTTTTATTACTTTCTAGTGCAGCTAATTTCAGCATTGTGAGATCAGTCTAAACAAAAGAAAACTGTTTTATCATCTGCATTTTACGGCCTATAGATCTAATAATAAAGTAGAATGTAAAAGAAAAAACCTGAAAAACTATTACTCAACAGCTATAAAAAATGTATTAATGCTAATTATATTCCAGTTAACCAAGCTAAGATCACACCAAAAAGATCATAGATCCATTGAAATAATATTATTTATGAGAAACAGGAAGACGCAATATCAAATCTAGAGATCCCACAAAGACTACACCATTTATACCCACTTGGGATGAGGATGATGTTCACTAACAAAAAAAAATTTTAAAGCCCATGTTTTATGGATATTCATTTGATTCTTCAAGAAGAACTGTATGCTCATTTACTTAAGAGATACAAGGAATGAGAGCAAATCTTAATTTCTGATCCATCTAAACTCCAGAGTCTAGCCCATTTAGCTTTCTTGAGTCACAACATATGATTTGTAAACACATCTTTGAAGCAAATAGAAGCTAATGCAATTGTTTCTGAGGACAGAGAAAGTTGATAAGATTACAATTTACCTGAATAATTTTAAAAGATAACTGCTTTGGTTGTGTAATAGGGTGGTCCCCAAAAGCTAATGCAGTAGGAGAAGGGCTATTCGGCCGAACCTAAAATACATATTTAAAAAATTACCTCATTAGGAAAAAAGGTTAAGGTCCTTTATAGCAACCTAGATCACCTAAAATATCTGAATTTTGCTAAATGCCTTACCACCACCACCCCAACTTGGAAATCCTAGAAATTATTTTTAAATAGTTGTTAAAACATAGCCAAAACAAAATGCATCTAAACAAACACTTGAAAAATGTCAAAAAAGAATTATAGTGGCTCAAAAAGTAAATGTGATTTCTCATAGAAGTCTTGAGCTGCAACATAATAACAAATGATGAATTCTATGATTCTACTGCAGTCACTTAAAAATCAACAGTTTAATTTCCTTGATCAGAAAACAGTCACAATATTAAAATTTAATGGGCACCATTATTTATATTAAGAAGCAAAATGTTTAAAAATCACAACTGGAAGGAATGTAAAATCTTAAGGACTTTGAAAATCTAATCCTTTTTCCTATCCAAATGGGGGGAAAGGGAGGGAAAACAGCAATCAAACTTATTTTTAAATATCCCCAGAAACAAAAATTTGCCAAATCTCTTCCTTAATCTTGCTGACAAGAAAGATGGAATTCAAAATTCAATCTTACCATTAAGAATTTATTCCAAGCTTATATTAGCCCTTATGTACCTAACAACATCTAAGTTACAGAAATGCTAGTTTTGAATGCAACTACATTATTTTATTAAATGTTTTATTTCCAACGGACAATAGTTTTACTGTCATAAAGCTATATGATACATAACGATCATTAAATCTTTTAAAAGGATGCTAGTCTAATTCTATAAATGCTAACTTTAATTTAGATGAAGAAGTCTACATGGAAATTATGAATTGCAGCAATCTATAAAAGTTACTCAGTATTTAAACCTTCTGAATTAGGTTAAGCATGACAAATTCACAGGTAAAACTTACACAGGAGGAAGGAGTGGAATGTGAATGTGAATTTTGAGGTGATCGGATTGCAGGAGGTATTCCCCTTACTGGGCTGGAGCCATTCCCACCTTGATACTAAGAAAAAAAAAAAAAGGCATCAAATATGCCTTGGGAAGACCCTTTGAGATAAGGTCTTAAGAATGAATTTAACTATAAATTATTTTTAGATTAAATGATATTAACATAAATAGATCCAGTTTACAATGCATAAGAAAATCACAATTAAGATGTTTATAGTCAGATCCTAAAAGGCTGAAAAATAAGAAAATTTCTAAGAAAAAACATAAAAGTATCTCTTCCCTACCTCAAAAATATTACTTTTACACAGTAATTATTTCCTTATTCATCATTAAAATGATAACATAGGATAACTGTCCAAATTAGGTAGAATTAATATTATCAGCACTTTGCTGAAAATGAGGCTGACCACGCTTTAATAGAATACCAAGGTTAAAGGTAGGAAAACTTATTTGACAAATATGATTATGTTCTTATTTTGAGCGTTTTGCACACAGTTTACTGCAAAAGTGAAGAATCCAAAAGCATGCTCTAGGCTCCCAGTGAATGGATATGGTACTATGCAAAAGTACTGAACAGACCTAGCTTACTTAAGAGTAAGTACTCTTAAAAAGCATATAAACTTGAGCACCACATGATGCAGTTTTTCTGCATATTTAAGCAGTTATAAACTCAAGGACTCCTGCTTCTTTCTCCACTGCTCTCATCAATGAACAATCTCAGCTTATTGCCTTTTCTCTTTGCTGCCACCAGATTCCTCTCCAAATAATACTTATTACCCATGTCACTGTCCTAACAAGCAAGCAATGAGTTAACAGTGATAAAGAAGGTATCTTTAAACACTTTTCTAAACATCCTGCCTATGGAAGAGGATCAATGAGACTGTTCACTCAGCAACTAATATTAAGCTTAAGTGTCAAATGTGATGTAGTACAAAGAGGACTGAACTTATGATAGACCTGGGTTCAACTCCCACATGCACATACAAACACGTCAATTAACTTTCTGAGCCTCAGACAGTCTGTCTGTCTCTCAAGAAAAAAGCACAATAAAATTTACTGTCTACATGGAGATGACAATTCAATTCAACAAATGATGACATTAAAATTCAAAAGAGTATTCAACATCATGGCTAGGTGTTGGATAATGAGATCATGAATATAAAGGACAATATATGTAAAACACTGTAACACAAAAGGCACAATATACAAAGCAGCTATGCTTTGGGTGGCAAAAGTATTTCTTTAAGGACCTATAATTTTCTTCTGCAATATTCTTCTCCACAAATCAAGATCTCAATTGCTCTACAACTGTGCAGATGGTCTTCAAACATTACCATGGCCCCCAAATTCATTAACCCAGGACCATGTTGGTAATGAGCCTCTCTGCATTTCCCTACCTTGGACCTTGTATGAGGCACAACCACTACTGACCTTTCTAGCTTAGGAGGGCCTCTCATAGCCTATGTTCTACTGTTATGGTTTTTAAGAACTCAAGGTCATGTCTAAGCAGTGTTGTGACACTGGAATGGGATTTCAATGCTTGTAATGGAAAACAAAGGGGAGAATAATTCTGGAGGGAATATTAACAGTGAATTTTGCCATATCAGGTAATCCCATCCTCTCTTAAGAAAAAATATTTTGCAATATAGCAGATAGTACTTGCCTCATCAGTTTTTACATATGCCCCAAATTAGCAGCTGAGGAATATTTTAGTTGAACTTCTAAACAGTTCTTAGAAACTATTTAGCCTATGTCTCCACACAATAAGTGTTGCTCCAATGGTAATAAAAATTCTCAAATAGATGAAAAATATTCCGTTAATGCTCATGCTCATTCTATCTGCAATTAGCAATAGTTGAATATATAGTTTGGAGGAATTATTCTTGGTAAAATGCAGAATTACATCATTTCAAAAGACCAGAAGAATCCTTTAAAAAACTTACTTCAAAATAATCACTAATTTTGAGGCCACGTCCCCCGATATTTTTTCCTAAAAAAAAAAAAAAGGAAGAAAGGAAAAAGTGTCACATATTTAAAACACAATGATAACGACTACTACATGATTATTTTGTCAGAAAAATGAACTTGTTGGGATTTTAGTTCTAAAGAAATTAATAAAACTTTAATTGAATATGAGCACCTGCTGCTTCATTTAATAGGTATGTGGGCGGGGGGGGGGGGGGAAGAAGAGTACAATAGTAAAAACAAAACTCAGTTCTGAAGGAACCAGATTCTACTTTGAGAATTCCAAATAATGATGGCAGGCCTTTTAAATGATAAATGGCATACTTTAGTAGAAACATGTCAATTAAAGTAATTGTTCCAATTATTGGAGGTTCACATAAACACATGATGTTAAGAGATTAAATTCTATTACACTAATTACTTTAAAAATAAGCACTGAACCAATTAGCATGTTATAAAACTACAATTAATTCACACTGGTTTATGGCTTCTAATTGTTCATAAAAGCCGATCAGAGTGAACAAAAGGCACAAGTGACAACTTTATACCAACAAACTAATTCATACCTGTAAATTATAATAAAAAAAAAAAGCTTTGTTAAATGGACATATCTATGTTCTGCCAAAGAAGTAAAAAGTGCTTAAATATGGAGGCTATTTTACACATAGATATTTTGACTCTAAAAACTTTCTAAACCTAAACAAAGTTTAAATGCAGCTCCTATAAAGTATAACAGTATAGGAATTATTAACAAAGTATAGTAATTATTAACAAAGTATAGTAAGAACTCTATTAGTTCATGAAAAATATTCTTCTTAAATGCATTCTCTAATACTACTAAAGTAAAATGAAATTTCTGAAAAAGATGGAGATTATAAAAATATTTCTATTAATTAAACATTTTAGATCCCGTATGTCATATGTGAAGATACACATAATTTAAAGCT